>NW_026248865.1:0-49658 GCF_020740795.1 Apus apus | reverse complement strand
GGGCTGGAGGAGGAGGGAGGGCAGGTTCAGCTCCTGCCCAGACACTGACCATTTGGATCCTGCTCTGCAGGCGTGTTTGTGGCAGCAAAGTGCCCAAGTCTCCTGCAGGCAATTCAGGACATGCAGCCATTTCCCTGGGTGTCCTGCTGGGCTGCAGGCTGTCCTCCAGAAGGGCACGGCTCTCCCAGAGTACATCTGTGCCACCAAGGATGCCCATGGAGAAGACACGTGGGTGCCAAGGCCATGGAAGTGCTGCTGGACAGCCACATGTGGGCAGCTGCAGTGATCCCTCTGTGTCCCAACCTGGGCGGGAAGAGATGAGATCCTCCTCAGGTGCCATAAGAAAAGGTGACGGTTCTGTTCTCTTCTCTTAGACTCTGGATTCCCTTATTTTAGCAGGGTCCAGTTTCTCTTCAGGGGAAGGCCTGGGTGTGCTGGTCCCCCAGCTCCAAGCTGCCAACACGGAGCAGCTGAGACCGGGACTGATGGGCAGAGCAGCTCACCTCTCTGCACCGAGGGACAGGCCCTTTGCCTCTCAGCACCCATGGGGTGCACTTGGGGTGCAGTAGCAATGTCAGGGAGTGCAACCACCCAAAACCACTCCCAAAAGTGGCAGGTGCAGATTGAAAAAAACAAAAACAGGAAACAAACCAACCAAGATCCTGTCAGCTCAGTTCTGCACCTGAGCAAAGTGAGGACGGTGATGCCGAGAATCACTTTGATACATCAGGAGTAACTTTAATTTGAGATCACGTGGCATTCCTAGTTCACCTTTGCTGCAGAAAAATAAAGACTCCTGGGGAACTCAGAGATTTTTTGCTCCCAATGGATTCCTCAGCCAGCAAGCCCTGGAGCTGAAGTGAGGGAGCTGCAGGAAGGTTTCCTGAAAAGAGAGTAAGAGTGTGGGGTGGCTACGAGAGGTGCAAGATGTTTTGCTTGGAGAGGTCTGGCCTCACTCTGTACTGCCTGTTCCTTCTCAACAGATAAGCATACCCAGAGAAAGGAGATGTGCAACAGCAGCTCCATCAGCCAGTTCCTCCTCCTGGCATTCGCAGACAGGCGGGAGCTGCAGCTCCTGCACTTCTGGCTCTTCCTGGGCATCTACCTGGCTGCCCTCCTGGGCAACGGCCTCATCATCACCACCATCGCCTGGGACCACCACCTCCACACCCCCATGTACTTCTTCCTGCTCAACCTCTCCCTCCTCGACCTGGGCTGCATCTCCACCACCCTCCCCAAAGCCATGGCCAATTCCCTCTGGGACACCAGGGCCATCTCCTACTCAGCATGTGCTGCTCAGGTCTTTTTCTTTGTCTTCTTCCTTGGAGCAGAGTGGTCCCTTCTCACCATCATGTGCTATGACCGCTACGTGGCCATCTGCAGACCCCTGCACTACGGGACCCTCCTGGGCAGCAGAGTTTGTGTCCACATGGCAGCAGCTGCCTGGGCCTCTGGGTTTCTCAATGCTCTGATGCACACAGCCAGTACATTTTCACTGCCCCTCTGCCAGGGCAATGCCCTGGGACAGTTCTTCTGTGAAATCCCCCAGATCCTCAAGCTCTCCTGCTCACACTCCTACCTCAGGGAACTTGGGCTTATTGTGGTTAGTGTCTCTTTAGCTTTTGGCTGCTTTGTCTTCATGGTGGTGTCCTATGTGCAGATCTTCAGGGCCGTGCTGAGGATCCCCTCTCAGCAGGGAAGGCACAAAGCCTTTTCCACCTGCCTCCCTCACCTGGCCGTGGTCTCCCTGGTCATCAGCACTGTCCTGTTTGCCTACCTGAAGCCCCCCTCCATCTCCTCCTCATCCCTGGAGCTGGTGCTGGCAGTTCTGTACTCAGTGGTTCCTCCAGCACTGAACCCCCTCATCTACAGTATGAGGAACCAGGAGCTCAAGGACGCCCTCAGGAAAGTGATTTCTTCATTGTTCAAGAGTGAGAGATTTAAAGCCTCTTTCCACAAATAACTCCACTTTATGTAATTGCAGTGTATTTGTTTGTTTATTTGTTTTTGGTTTTTGTTCTTCTGGTATTCTGTGCTGTTGGGTTTTTTTTTAAATATTTTTTTAATAATTAATTTATTTCTAATTTTTTAATTTTATTTATCATTACTACTGTTGTTATTGTCATGCTTGGTTTTGTTCCTGCAAAGATGTTTGCACTTGTGTTGCTACAACTGAGACACGGACCTGCTTTGTTTCCTCTTGATCCATTATTAAAGTTTCTAACACTTGCTCTGAGTCCTTGGCTGTCCAGTAACCCAAATTAGCTGCTCTACATGGCATCCTGTCCCCCAGCCATGTCACCTGCACCACTCAGCTCTCTAGGTCATTGATACAGATATTAACCAGGACTGGTCCCAGGACAGACCCCTGAGGGACACTTGTCACCATCTCCATCTGGACACTGAGCCATTCACCACTGCCCTCTGGATCTGACCATCTCACCCATTCCTCATCCACTGAGCAGTCCACACATCAAATCCTCTCTCTCTAGGTTAGAGAGAAGGATGTTTTGAGGGACCACGTCAAGGGCCTCACACAATCCAGGGAGGTGACATCCATGGCTCTTCCCTTCCCAATGATGCAGTCACTCTGCTGCCCTATTTGCAACTGGCCTTATAACTCTGAGCACACACCACTGGCTCCTGGGACACTCCTTGAATGCCCAGGCCCTTCTTCTCAGGGTCACTGCTGAGTTGCTCAGCTCCCAGCCAGCCCTCATTCTGGGGATGATTCTGCCCCTGGCAAAGCACTGACTGCTTCTCTGTGTAAAACTCTGTGAGGTTTCTTCTCACCAAATCCCAGAGTTTTTTTAAGAATTGAGAAAACAACTCAGAGAGGTGCTGTGCTGGACCTTGATCTCACCTACATGAAGGGCTGGTGAGGGATGCCAAACTCAAGGGCAGCCTTGGTTGTAGCCAATATCAACTCACGAAACCAGGATAACCCCATTGCCCCTCACTGAATCACTCCATGCCCTAGGAAAAAGCCCCTTCCCAGCTTTCCTGGAGCCCCTTCAAGCACTGGAAGGTGCTCCAAGGTCTCCCTGGAGCCTTCTCTTCTCCAGGCTCAACACCCCCAACTCTCTCAGCCCTTGGATCATCTTTGTGTCCTCCTCTGGACTCCCTCCAGGAGCTCCATGCCCTTCTGGTCTTGGTCACCCCAGAACTGAATACAGCACTGCAGGGAGGGTCTTCCCACAGCAGAGCAGAGGGGGAGAGTCACCTCCCTCAACAAGAGAAGGCCTGAAGAAACAGCAATACCAGTGATACTAATAAAAGACAAGACAGAGTGCTGCACAAGACACTTGCTCACCACCTGGGGCACCGTGCGCGTGATTCTTCCGAGCAACAATTCCCCACCCCAGCAACCCCCGAGCTGAGATGCTGAGCCTGACATCCTATGTGTTGAATCAATTCTTACTTCGTGTCTTGGTTTAAACAGACAGGGCGAACCACAGAAGGCAGAATTGCTCCCTATTATCCCTCTCCAGCCTCCCAAGGGAAGACAGAAGTGGAATAAGGAAGAGAGACTGACGGGCTGGAAATGGAAACACTAAGGAATTCACTCTAACACCAGGAAGGGAGGAACAGGTCGGGGGGAGAACAGGTCTCTCCACTGATACGCAAACACATACAAACCCCATCTCGCTGATGGCAGGAATGGGTGGGTGAGGGTCCCTTGCAGCAAGGCCACTTCAGGAGAGGGGTCCAGGGCTCCTCCCAGCACCTGGTGGAGTTGGATTCCAGAGAGCACCTGGTGAACTGAAGAATCCCCAGGCAGCAGCAGCAGCAGAAAGGAAGGAGGCAGAGGAAGGAAAGGGCCTGAGCTTCTGGTTCTCCTGCTTTTGTAGAGTATGGCAGGAACAGGGGGAATATTGACCCATCCCTGTTCCGACCCTCCTGGGTCTTTCAGGGAGTTAAGGACCCTCTCTCTAGTTCCTCTTACAGGTGCTCAACACCAGGCCAGAATCACTCAAACCTAAACACCCCTGACCCAGGTGCCATTGCCTGCTCAGGACCGACCTTCCAGCCCATGAATCCTGCAGACAGAGGCAGGTGACAGCAAGCCCATCCCTGAAGGCAGGCTGTGGCCACCAGCAGGAAACACTCCCAGGTGCAACAGGTTGACAAAACAGGACTCACAGCCCTGTGGGCAGAGATGGTGGCCAGCAGCTGGGACTGAATCCCAGAGTTTTTTGAAGTCCCGCAGGAGTGAAGCTGTGTTTGGACCCCTGTTAATGTGTGTGTACAGGTGGCTCACCCTGACATGGGGGGCCTCTGGCAAGATCAGAGCATGAGGAATTGCAGAACACCACATATCTTAGGTGCCCATGGTGACAAGCTCAGAAACACCAAATGAAGGTATAAAGGAAGCCAAAGCAAGGGCCAGGGAGGAAAGTGTGAGCAGAGATGGGGTCTTGGTGTGGGAGGGCACAGAGATCACAGAATCACAGAATTGTCAGAATTGGAAGATCATCTAGAGACCATCTAGTCCAACCCCCTGCCAGAGGAGGTTCACGTAGAGCAGGCTGTACAGGGTCGTTTTACTGTCTCCAAAGAATCATAGAAACATTAAGGCTGGAAGGGACCTTAAGGATCAGCAAGTTCCAAGCCCTGTGCCATGAACTGGGCACCCTACCACTAGACCAGGTTGCACAAATCCTCGTCCAACCTGGCCTTAAAAACCTCCAGGGATGGGGCATCAACAGCCTCCCTGGACAACCCATTCCAGCTCCTCACCACCCTTAGAGTGAAGAATTTCTTTCTAATATCTCACCTAAATCTCCCCTCTCTCAGTTTAAAACCATTGCCCCTTTTCCTACCACTGTCCTCTCTCATGACAAGCCCCTCCCCAGCTTTCCTGGAGCCCCTTCAGGCACTGGAAGGTGCTCTAAGATCCCCCCAGAGCCTTCTCTTCTCCAGGCTGAACTCCCTCAACTCCCTCAGCCTGTCTTCATAGCAGAGCTGCTCCAGCCCTTGGATCATCTTTGTGGCCTTCTCTGGACCGTCTCCAGCAGCTCCATGTCTTCCCTGTGCTGAGGGCTCCAGAGCTGCTCTCAGTACCCCAGGGGGGGTCTCACCAGAGCACAGCAGAGGGGCAGAATCCCCTCCCTCACCCCGATGCCCACACTTCTTTTGATGCAGCCCAGGACACTGTTGGTTTCTGGGCTGTGTCCTGCTTTCAGTATTAAAGCTGAATCCCAAAAACCAGAGGACAGAATTGCTCTCTATTACCCCCCTCCACCCTCCCAAGGGAAGACAGAAGGGGAACAAGGAAGAGAGACTTAAACTTTGGAAACTGAAACTAGAAACAAATTTACTGCAGCACAAGGTGAAAGGGTAAAACGTGGGAGAAGAACAAGGAAGTACTTCTATACAAAACCCATCTGGATGATGGCAGGGACATGGGACAGGCAGGGCTGCTCCAGGGAGAGGTCCACAGCTCCTCACAGCACCCGATGCAGGTGGATTCTGGAGCAGCTGGGAAGCCAAAGGAACCAGCAGCAGCCCCTGCCGAGGTCCAGTTTCCATGGCAAGCCGGGAAAGAATGTGACACACCAGTATGATGTAGATTCAGTCCCTGTTTATTAGGCTGCGTGCAGATTATATAGTCTTAGAACAGCGTGTACGCCACCCACATGGCAGAGCAAGTTTTTTGAGTGGTTAGTGCACACTGTTTACATGTCCCCATTCCCCTTTTAATTGGTCCCAACTCCAGACCCTCTGTCCAGCCCCCCATCCTGTTTATGCAGTCACAAAAGGCCACTTGGGGCACTCCCGTGGAACCAAAACCACCTGTTCCCCGCTTCATGGTCTCGGTTCTGGGGACAGCTCCTCTAAAAGGAATAAGCTGGACTATTTTACTCAAAGCTGGAATAGTAACTGGGGGCGAAAAAAATTTTACCATAATTACAATGTTCCCAGTATAATCCACATCAACACAACCAGGCAAAACAAATATACCCATTCGTGAAGCTGAAGAACGACCAATCAATAGTGCTGATAAGCCTTTTCCCAGTGGACCCGTGCAAGGAGATTTAAGCACATGCACTTTGTCATCTGTGATTATTGTAGATTCTGCCACGGCCAGATCGACTCCTGCGCTTCCGGCTGTGGCAGCAGTGAGCTCGTGGAGGCAGCTGCTACCAAAAGATATTTGTTCTCCTGAGGAACAGTTGGGGCTGCATCCAATCCCTCTTTAAGCCTGTCCGTAAAACTCAAAAAGGATTCCTCTGGCTTCTGCATGATCTTGGTATATGGCAGCTGGGGAGCGCCCACTTGTGGCAGGGCCAAAAATAGGGCCAGAGCAGCATTTTTTGATTGCGTCAGGATTCGAGGGTGTAGCGCTGCCTGTCGGGATGGATCCCGAAATTGCCCCGTACCCATCAGTTGGTCTAAGCTGACGACGCGCAGCGGATCACCTGGTGCCAAATTAAGATTCTCCAACATTTTGGCCTCTAGTCGTTCCTGCCATTTGGCCATCCAGAGCATATAAGTGGTAGATGTCAGGATCAATTCCATCAGGGATTTAGACTCAGATGGAATCAGTGTATTTAAAGAGGGCACAAACTTGATTGCGTACAAGTTTGTTATCATGGCCGTGTGCCATCACTGTCTTGTTTGTCTCTTGTTATTTAAAGTTTCTCATAATCATCACTAACTAGTTCCCACAGAATGGCCTTCACTGTTCCTCTTGTTATCTGAAGTTTCTCATAACCATTCAGCACAGCTAGGGCCCCAACAATAATGGATGACGTCAAAATGGGTGATTTCATAATGGATGATGTCGTAATGGGTGACTCCGTAATGGATGACATCATAATGGGTGATGTCATAATGGATGACATCATAATGGTGATGTAATAATGGGTGACATCATAATGGGTGACATCATAGTTGGTGATGACATAATGGATGATGTCATAATGGTCGATGTCATAATTGGTGATGTCATAATGGGTGACTGCATAATGGATTATGTCATAATGGATGATGTCATAATGTGTGATGTCATAATGGTTGACATCATAATGGGTGACAACATAGTTGGTGATGTCATAATGGGTGACATCATAATGGGTGACATCATAATGAATTTCCACATAATGGATGACGTTATAATGGGCGATGTCATAATGGATGATGTCATAGTTGCTGATGTCATAATGGGTTATGTCATAATGGGTGTCGTCAAAATGAGTGACATCATAATGGATGATGTCATAATGGGTGATGTCATAATGGGTGACAACATTGTTGGTGATGTCATAATGGATGACATCATAATGGGTGATGTCATAGTTGCTGATGTCATAATGTATGATGTCATAATGGAATGGCTGACATCATAATGTGTGATGTCATAATGGGTGACATCATAGTTGGTGATGTCATAATGGATGATGACAAAATGGGTGATGTGAAAATGGATGATGTCATAATGAATGACGTCATAATAGGTAACTTCATAATGGATGGTGTCATAATGGGTGTCGTCATATTTGGTGACGTCATAATGAATGACGTCAGAATGGGTGACATTATAATGGGTGACATCATAATAGTTGACATCACAATGAATTTCCACATAATGGATGATGTCATAATGGATGACATCATAATGGGTGATGTCATAATGAATGAGGTCAAAATGAGTGATGTCAAAATGGATGACGTCATAATGAATGGCGTCATAATGGGTGATGTCATAATGGAATGGCTGATGTCATAATGGGTGATGTCATAATGGATGATGTCATAATAGGCGATGTCATAATGGGTGACATCATAGTGGATGACGTCATAATGGGTGACGTCATAGTTGGTGATGACATAATGGGTGACGTCATAATGGATGATGTCATAATGGATGATTGTTGAAGAATGGCTTGAGCAGCAAGGCCATGGGTCCTTGCAATCTCCTTGAGACTTTAACACAAGTAGCAACTGTACAAGCAATCTCCTTGTTAGCCTAACACAAGTATAACAGTCTCTTTGTTAGCTTAACAAAGGGAGGCACTGGGCCTTGTATATAAGAATGTAACAAGGAAACTAACACAAGGACAAGACAGAGAAGTAGAATAATAGAGAATAAGGAAGAACCCTGAGAACTCTGTGTGTATGTTACCATATAGAAGGTGGAGCATGTAAATAGAGCTATCTGATGATATCATGACTATCCAATGCAATCACTACAAGTAGTTTTGGAAAAGGGTATAAAAGTAACACTGTGTATTCAATAAATTGAAGCTTGCTTGATCAATCACACTGATTCTGGACTGCTTGCCTCCCTCGGTGCCGGCAAGTGGCGCCCGAACAGGGACCCCCATTCCTTGTTGTCACCCAAGTCGGCGGGAGCTCTGGAGAAGCACCGGCAGCAGCGACCGGGGAGCAGAAGATCAGCCGCAGAATGCTGGCATCGACAGGCTGATCCGTGCTTGAGCTGACCTGATAGCAGAGGTTCGCCGTCCGGATTGTTGGGCTACTCATGACGATTTTGATGAAGAGCGCGCTCTAAGACAAGGGAAAAGGCTGCACTAAATTATTAGGGTCAGGGATATATAGATATACTGGCCGAAAATGGAAAGTGAGGTAGCCCTTGATTTATTATTACGCTTTTTAGAAAAGCGGGCAGTAAAGGATATTGACCTTAAAAAGGAGTTAGCGGGGTTGGTAGCTTTTGGGAAAGATCAAGGTTGTTTTAAGGATCCAGGTGCGTTGTTTCAGGTTGAGGCGTGGCGAGAGTACGGTGATTTGCTATGGAATAGGGTAATAGATGATGATAAGGGTGTGAAAAAGTTAATGAAGCCGTGGCGGGCAGTGATAAATTGTCTTAAACAGTATCAGGCAGAGGAAAAAATAGCAGCAGTTGCTTCCAGTCACTTGAAAGGAGTAGGTACAGAAAAAGAGGCAGGCAAGCTCCAGTTAGGGGTTGATTATGTGCCTACCCCCCGACAGGGTGTTCGGTGTTAGTGAAGCCTTTGATTGATAGTGCCTCTGGGGGAGGGGGGCCATCGGCTCCGCAGTTAGAAGAACACAGTGGAGAAGGCAGACTGTAAGAGAATGCCGAGGAGGAGTTGAAATGAGAGACAGCAGAAAATCATAAGAACGAGCTGGTAATGAAAAGTGATAGTACTCAGGAAGGGAAGTTCAGAAAAAGTTCAGCGGGAGCTTTGTTATAAACTGGCAGGAGATCACTCAGACAGCTATCAGGGGTGATCATGACTTGTTAAGTGTTATGCAGGAATCTTGTGCCTTTCCGGTGTTCTTTGAAGTTACAGATCAAGGGGCAAGAGGAGAGTATAGTCCTATTGATTGGAAGCTGTTGTCACAGTTAGGTGCTACGGTAAATGAATCTGGGTTACACAGTGAACCCACCAGGCAAATGTTGAATTATATTTGGGGCAGTGGAATTCTTTGCCCAGAAGATATTAAGACGATTGTGAGAATGATTATGACGCAGTCGCAATTAATGTTGTGGCAAGTGCATTGGAATAGACTTTGTGACAGGGCAGTTAACATCCCCCGCGATCAGCAGGACCCATTGCACGGTGTCACGGTGGAACATTTGATGGGTGTAGGTCCTTTTGCTACTGTAGATATGCAGGTACAACTAGGTCCGGCAGTACTAAGGGAATCAATGCGGTTAGCCTGCGTAGCTATAGCAATGGTTAAGACAGCACCACCCACCCCGTCCTATATGTCTATTAAACAGGGCAGGGAAGAGCCGTTTGCTAGTTTTGTGGGCAGAGTTACCGATGCAATTGATCGTTCAGATGCGCAGGAGTGGATGAAGGGAGCATTATTACGGCAGTGTATTATGGAGAACTGTGATGCCGCTACTAGGGCTATTATTGTGACGCCGCCTGGGGATGCTTCTGTAGAGGAAATGTTAGATTGGATGAGTAGGGTGCCGGTCGGACCGCAGGCAATGTTGGTAGAAGCAGTGAAAGAGTTAGGGAACAATTTAGTGCAAGCCCAGAACCAAGTCTTAGCAGCCCTTGTGCCTCTTCCGCAAAATCAGTCTTCAGGCAGACCTCCAAAAAATAAAGACTTAAAATGTTTCCGGGGTGGGCGCAGAGGACATTTGCGACGCCAATGCCGGGTGCAACAGGTTCGGTGTGAAAAAACTGCGGAATGAACAACCATAACACAGAAGCCTGTCGCAGAGGATCGGGAAACGGGAGACGGAGCGCGAAGAACTGTGGCGCAGACACCAACAGCAGTTCATGTAGCAACAGCGACGACAATTGCAAACTACCGACAAATTACAGCCTGCAACATCCGGAAGCCTCGGCTTGGACTTGGCAACAGCAATAGATGTGACTCTCATTGATACCAAACCTCAAAAGATTCCTACTGGAGTTAAAGGACCAGTGATGATTAAGGGACAGACTCACGGGGCACTATTGTTAGGACGTTCGTCCAGTGGATTAAAAGGACTATTTGTACTTTCTGGTGCCACGGTGCCCCCACCTCCCCCACCGCCACCACCAGCAAGTGGATCATCTGTTCCTCTACCACCTCCTCCTCCTCCACCCCCTCCTGGTCCTCCTCCCCCTCCAGGCCTTCCATCAGCAGTTGATCACGAAGGCAATGCACGGGCGGATCAGTTAGTGTCAGTGATGGTGCCCACTAATGAATTTACCAAGGCTCGAGAGGCCCATGCGACGTTTCATCAAAATGCTTGAGGTCTACACAAGCAGTTCAACATCACGATGGAAGGAGCAAGAGGAATCGTGAAGGCGTGTCCTACCTGCAGCCATCATGCTCCAGGTCTTGGTGTTGGGGTGAACCCTCGAGGTCTAGGCCTGGATGAGGTATGGCAGATGGATGTCACGCATGCTCCTGAGTTTGGACGACTGAAATATGTCCATGTTACCATCTGGACAATCAGCTTTTTGTTTCTCTCTTGCATCAGCTGCTGACCCATTTCGTACATGCTTAATAGGGATGCCCTCTTATGACCGGAGTCAGTTTAAGGAATACAGTAACAGTCCATTTGACTCCTGCCTGACATCCATATTTGGAGGGATTTCTCCTTGGCTGATATCAATCATTAAAGAGGGATTGCGTTGGGTCGCTATGCTATTGCTTATTGTGATTGTAATCAGGATAGCTTGCCATTGTATTATGAAAAATGTAACAAGATTGTCTGATAAGATATTGCTTGTACAAAAAGAAAAAGGGGGAATTGTTGCAGAATGGCTTGAGCAGCAGGGCCATGGGCCCCTGCTATCTCCTCGAGAGGCCTTGAGAGTGTAGCACAAACAGCAGCTGTACAAGCAATCTCTTTTTTTTAGCCTAACACAAGTATAAACAATCTCTCTGTTAGCTTAAACTAACGCAAGGACAAGGTAGAGAAGTAGAATGATAGAAAACAAGGAAGAACCCTGGAACTGAGATGTGTGTTGCTATCCAGTAAAATCACTGCAAGGAGTTACCATCCAGTGAAATCACTACAAGTAGTTACTATCCAATGAATTCACTACATGTAGGTTTGGAAAAGGGTATAAAAGTAACACTGTGTATTCAATAAATTGAAGCTTGCTTTATCAATCACATTGATTCTGGACTGCTTGCTTCCCTCGCCGCCGGCAGTTGGGAAGCTCCATGGTGGAGGAGGACCTGGGGGTGCTGGTTGACAGCCGACTTAACATGAGCCAAAAAGGCCAAGGGCATCCTGGCTTGTATCAGGGATGGTGTGGCCAGCAGGAGCAGAGAGGTGATGGTGCTCCTGAACTCAGCCCTGGTGAGGTCACAGCTTGAGCACTGGATGCAGTTCTGGGCCCCTCACTGCAAGAAGGATGTCGAGCTGCTGGAGTGTGTCCACAGGAGCTACCAAGTTGTGAAAGGAGGTTGTAGGGATCTGGGATTGGCCTCTTCTCTCAAGGGAATAATGACAGGACAAGAGGAAATGGCCTGAAGCTGCACCAGGGGAGGGTTAGAGTGGATATTAGAAAGAATTTCTTTTCCAAAAGAGTGATTGGGCAGTGGAACAGGCTGCCCAGGGAGGTGGTGGAGTCACCATCCCTGGAAGAGTTTAAAATAAATGTAGACATAATGCTTAACAACATGATATAAGCACTGAACAGGTAAATTAGGTTATGGCAGGGGGGTTTAGGTTACGGTTGGACTTGATGATCTGCAAGGTCCCTTCCAACCAGGATGATTCTATGATTCTATGATTCTAAGGATAGTAAGCTTACTGTGAGCCTGCTTTGCTGCCCTGAGGATCTGGAACTCCACCATTTCATGGTCTCTACAACCAAGGCTGCCCTTGAGCTTGGCATCCCTCACCAGCCCTTCTTTGTTGGTGAGATCAAAGTCCAGCACAGCAATTCTCTGCCTTGTTTCCTTGATTCTTAAAAAAACCCCACCTGGGGTACTGAGAACAGCTCTGGAGCCCTCAGCACAGGGAAGACATGGAGCTGCTGGAGACGGTCCAGAGAAGGCCACAAAGATGATCAAAGGTCTAGAGCAGCTCTGCTAAGAAGACAGGCTGAGGGAGTTGAGGATGTTCAGCCTGGAGAAGAGAAGGCTCTGGGGGGATCTTAGAGCACCTTCCAGTGCCTGAAGGGGCTCCAGGAAAGCTGGGGAGGGGCTCTTCACCAGGGAGGACAGTGGTAGGAGAAGGGGTAATGGTTTTAATCTGAGAGAGTGAAGATTTAGGTGAGATATTAGAATCTCATGTGACCCCATCTCTGCTCACACTTTCCTCCCTGGTCCTTGCTTTGGCTTCCTTTGTACCTTCATTTGGTGTTTCTGAGCTTGTCACCATGGGCATTCCTACCTTGGCCACATATTGAATAAAACTAGTGCCTTCACCTGAGATATGTGGTGTTCTGCAATTCCTCATGCTCTGATCTTGCCAGAGGCCCCCCATGTCAGGGTGAGCCACCTGTACACACACATTAACAGGGGTCCAAGCACAGCTTCAGTCCTGGGGAACTTCAAAAAACTGGGATTCGGTCAGAAGAAACCTCACAGAGTTTTACCCAGAGAAGCAGTCAGTCCTTTGCCAGGGGCAGAATCATCCCCAGAATGAGGGCTGGCTGAGAGCTGAGCAACTCAGCAGTGACCCTGAGAATAAGGGACTGGGCATTCAAGGAGTGTCTAGGGTTCAATGGTGATGGAGAGGTGGAGTCCTCCCTGGATGTCGGACATGAGCAGAAGAGAAGGGAAGACGAAGAAGGAAGGGAGAAGAGGCTTGAATTCCATGATCCCTGACTTTGTATATGGGATGGAATACTCTTTTGGCCAGGTTTGCTTTGTGTCTAGTCTGCTCCTCCCTACGGGAGGGTTGGAGATAAGACTTTTCTGCTCCTTTAGTATCCAAAGCAGCAGATTCAATAAGCAGAGCAAAGTGTCCTTGGTGTCTTGGCACTGTCTAGAAATGATCCAGAGTTATCAATCCACTAGCTGGAAACTTGCTGCTCCATAAAAAGTTTTCACTGAAGAAAATAAATCAGGTAAAGAAAATTGGATTAATCCTGGCTGAAACCAGGACCCATGGATGGGTTTGCATTTGCCCAAGGCAGGACTATCCCAGACTGGCTCTCCTAACAGACTCTTCATGTGCACCACAGGGACTCTGCCCCCTTCTGAAGGATGTGGAAGCTTGGATTGGGCAGGGACAGCTCAGTTGATAGGTCCTCTAGTGTTGAGTAGGGAGCTTTTGCTAAATATGTGTCCCAGGGTCGGAATGTCCGACCACCCCTTGCTCTCAGTGTGTTCCATTGCTTCATTAGATGTTCCTAGAGGCTGGTGCATGATGGGGGCTGTGATACACGCACTCAGTGCACTTTGGCCCAGTCCGACTCCATCCTTGCTGGGTACCATGTCACATAGGACTTGTTTTCCAAAGGCCAGGACAGTGTGTGGGTGCTGGCAGGGGACACAGGAGATGTTTCCAGCCATCCGGTGGTTCCTTCCACCTTGGTGAGCACATGGCACTTGCCTTGCTGGTTGGTGGCAGAGTGATATGATCCATGTGCCAGACCTCCCCAGAGTTCTCTTTCAGCCTTTGTCCTCCAAAGCAGGGAGGCTGGAACTGCTGGGCTTGTTTGATTGCAGCAGGTGTTTCAGGGCCCCTGAATGCCAGAGATGTCTGTTCCATCCATGGGTTCAGCAGGGAGAAATGGTGAGGACTGTCATTGTTAACAGTCTCCAGGAGGTTGCAGCTGAAGGACAGAGGTGATAGCAGTGCTGACTCTGGATCCCAGGTCAGTCTCACCATCAGGGTCACACAGCCCAGCCCAGTGATGCCCTTGAGCCAGGCTCCAGAGGTGACCACCAGCACCTCCAGAAGCATGGAAGGTGTGACATCCCACAGCTCTCATAACAGCTCAGAGAGCAAAGCAACCAACATGGTGCCCAGTGACTGTGAAACCAATACAAGGAACAGTTATAACTGCTTCATTTTACCATGCTCTGATCACAGCTGTCCTTCTCTGAACCCTTCCAGCCCCACGTTGGGCACCACAAATCAAAAGGACTGTTCAGGTTTAACCCCAGCCAGCAACTCAGCAAGACACAGCCCCTTGCTCACGTGGCCTCCTACCAGTGGGACAGGAAGGAGAAATGGGGGAAAAAGGAAAGAACTTTTGTGGGTTGAGTTGAGAACTGCTTAATGATTGAAACAAAATATAATCCTAATCCTAATAGCAAAAATAAAATATTTTTATATCACTGAAAAGAATAAAAAAAACCCAACCTGACACAGCATTTCCTTTCCCTTGTCATTGCTCCCCCTCATCCCCCCCAGCCCCCAGGAAGAGCCCTGAGCCCTGTGAGAGGGGCAGGATCTGCCTTCCCAGGGCCTGGGCTCAGGGCTTGGCCTTTCTGCTCCATCCAACAAAGCAAAGGGTTTCTCAGCAGGACAGGCACCTGCCCAGGGCCTTTGCCTCCCTGCACTCATGGCCTCCCATGATCTGCTCTAGCGAGGCCCTGGGGAGGCTTTGTCAGGCTCAGGGGGACCCCTGAGTGCTTCAGGGTCCTTCCTTTTGTTCAGGCTTCTCTCAGTATCTGAGGTTCATGTCATTAGCCCTAACGAGCTAGATCATCCTCATCCTAACAAGCAAGGATTACAAAGCACTAACAAGCTGTTTTAGTTGTTTTACGGTTTTTTTAATTACTTTGACAGTGGCCTCCAATTACCTGCTGTAAGGAGTCCCTGGGGAGGCTTTGTCAGCAATAGCCCTCAGTGGGGCCAATCACTGCTTCAAGGCACTTTCAGTTTTGCTTCTGGCTTCCTGAGCACTTTGTTGAGTCTTCCCTCAGCACCTGAGGATCATGGACTCAGCACCAAACACACCCTGGGAGTCATTAAAGTGCAGAGAGCCCTAACGAGCCTTTTGTCTCCCTGTTTCTTCAGGTCTGCAAGACCCTTACAGCTCCTTGGGAGCATTTTCATCATGTAGTTCAGGAGGAAGATTTCAGACAGTACCTCATAAAAATGGGGGTTATTTCAACAGGTATTTTAGATTATTTTCAGTTGACAGAAGAGCTGATAGAAGCATCCTCCAAGTGATATTGGTCTAGGGTGCCTTTTTTAACAATTTATTATATTTTAAATACTGTTTTAAGATATTTAATAACAAAAGAGTTTTAAAATGTATGCTAAGCAAATGCAATTATACAACATGTAAGAGAAAAATACAACATCAGGACATAGAGCAGAATGAAGTATAACATCACAAAATATCTACAATACAGATATCACTGAAAAATAGAATGTTTCAAATATTTTTACAGCAGTTATGAGGGAAAATACAGCTCTGAAACTGATGTGAAGCAGAAAAAATATTTTTATGTTTTACTTGCATTTGTTTAACATTAATTTTAGAAAAAGTCTGACTAATGATTTATTTGGCTTTATCTCATTGTTAGTTTTTCATTTCTCATCTTGTATTGATTTGCCTTTATCTCTCCTCTAAGCTGAGAAGCCACAAAAGAGAGCCTTTCAAATAAAGAAATCCAAGCCATTTTCATTAGGCACATGATGAAAGATTCCTCCTTAACTACATAATGAAAAGACTCCAATTAGCTGTTCAAGTTGTGAGGACCTGAAGATCATTACAGGAAAAGTCACAGCTCGTTAGGGTTGTTGTATTTTAATGAGCCCCACAGTGTATTTGGTGCTGAGTCCATGAACCCCAGGTGCTGAGAGATGGATGAATGAATGAATAGTTTCAAGAAGCCAGAAGCAAACCTGAAAGTACCTTGAAGCAGTGATTGGCCCCACTGAGGGCTATTGCTGACAAAGCTTCCCCAGGGACTTGTTAGAGCAGGTAATTGGAGGCTGTGATTGCAGGGAGGCAAAGTCCCTGTGCAGGTGGCTCTGAAGCTGAGAATTCTTAGTATGTCTTTATTCTAGGAAGCAGTGAGGCCAAACTCTGAGCCCCAGGCAATAGGAAGGCAGATCCTACCCCTCACTTGTGGGTCAGGACTATTCTTGGGGGCAGTGGGTGGGAGGATGAGCAACACCAACTGTAGGAAAACTGTGCAACACCTCCTGGCTACCCCAAGAAGGGACAAGGAGGAAACCAAGTCCAGAGCCTCAAAAGAAAATTTTGCCTGGTGGTCATGAGACAATGGCCCTTTCTAAAGCTGTCCTTCCAGGTGCAGACTGTCTAGACAAAGGCCATTTCCATTCCCATCCTGAGTCAAACCATGACAGCAATTATTGGTGCCCAATGTGGGGCTGAATCTTTAGCCCAGGCTCGAAAGTCATTGGTGAATGTTGAAGATTCCAGCTCTGATAGCAGGAATCCCTCAGGTAGCAATGGGCTGCACTTCTCCTGAATCTACTGACGGGTTAAAAACTGAACAGACACTTCCTGCAAAGTTTCTGCTGCAGCTTTTTCCCAAGATGCAGTTGTACATGTGGTGTGCAGCTGGGATCATCCTGCTCTGTGGAGCAGCTCTGTTGATTCTTTTATGTAGATGTGATTGGTTTATGTATATGATTGTTTTTTATTTATAAAACTGTAGCCAAAGCCATCATCTCTCCTGTGAGAAGATATTTAGTGCTCACAGGGGTTTTGATACTGATCTATAGGGTGGCAGTGTGTAGTAAGGGTTTGATGTGAACAGAAAGGTCCATGTTGATAATGGCAGAGTCAGCTTTACCTCTGCGTTTTGTCTCGGGCTGAATCTCCTAGCTCTGGATCTGAATGGCAGGTTTCAGTAGGGATGCTTCTGCTGAATGTATAGAATGTTCTGTGGATGGTAGAGCAAGATGTTGCTCCACTCACTGCCACTCCCCCACAGGCAAGGCTGCTGCCACCACTGCTGCTGCTGCAAAGACCAAGGCCACTCGCCCTCCATCCAGTGAGTAAAGGTTCATCCTGTCATCAAGGGAAAGGCAAAGACATCTGGTCCCAGAGCTTATCCCTGTCTGAAATCTCCACAGCTTCCACAGGACCAGGAAGAGAGTGATGGAGAAGATTCTTCTCAAGCAGATGGAGGAGCAGGCCCTTCTCAAGGAGATGACAACGATGACCTTGTCCAACCTTTCTCTCTAAAGGAGCTGCACCTCATGAGAAAGGACTTGACCCTCCATGAAGGTGAGCCCCTTCTGCCTTGGTTGCTCTGCTGCTTTGATAGTGGGGCTGAAATCTATGACATGGATGAAAGAGATGGCAGGCAGTTGGGATCCCTGGCCAGAGATGCTGCATTGATAGAGCACTTGGGAGTAAGGCAGGAACTCCCAGCCTGTGGAGCCAACTTCTGTCAGCTCTGAGGCAGAGATTCCCCCACAAGGGTGACATCGACTGGCGCCGAAGCAGAACAGCCACTCTTGAGAGAGACATCACATGTCTGAGAGAACTGGCTGTGCCAGAGGTGATCTATGAGAACAAGGGGTTACAGATCCTGGTGACCTTCTGTGCCACACACAAATGCTCCAGAGGTCTGTGCAGGCTGTGCCAGCAGCACATGCCCAGATGTTCTCCTTCAGGGGATGATTTGATGACTACAAAAGACCAGCTGTAATTGAAGTGGCTTTCAAAGCACGACAGTATGGAGACATGATCTCTGATCCCCATCAGTTCCACACCTCAGCCATGGAAGGAATGACTGAGGGAAGGAATAAGATGCCTGACAGATGGGAAGGCTGGTGCTGCAGCCATGAAGGGGACACGTCCTGCTAGGAGACAGCAGGAGCAAGAGAGGCAGGACCCACTTGGATGCCACCTGTGGTCTCGCTAGTGTGATCTTATAAAGAGGAAAGAGAACCGGAGACAACAAACCCACTGCTGTTCTCCTGAGATGTGTACAAGGGCTGCTAGATAGAAGGAATGAAGGAGATGGTCCTTCCAGGAAGACTTGAGTCAGACAATGGGACTCCTTTCAAAACCAGTCTAGTGGCTGGCTGGGCCAAAGGGGGGTGGGTGGGTGGTATGTCTCTCTATTTTGGCTTGAACCACATCTGTCTCCCCAAGGCCAGATGTCTGGTTTCATGGCCTTGCAGTGTGCCTCTAAATAAAGAGAGATCTGTCTGCTGGTTACAGCTACACAGTAAGTGTTGCACCTGATATTTAGAGATTGTCATCAAAATATACATCTATAAATAGTGCTGGGTTGTGAGGTTCCTCTAGATGTCCTCTTTGGTTCAGGCCTCAGTACCTCATATGGCCTTAAATGGGATGTATGGCCATGACATCACAATGGGTGGCCAGTTTGGGAAGCAGGGGGATGTCCACAGCCTGCAGGGAAAGAGCTGCAGGAGTCAGACACTGTAGGACAGCCTGTGGTGGGGACAGCTGGGGGCACAGCCATGGCTGAGAGCCCCCAGGCCAGGTCTTGATCTCCTGGGCTGTGGAGCTTCTCTCTGCAGCTGCTGCCTACGAGGAGACACCTTCTCATGAGAGCAGCAGGACTCCATGTGCTCCTCATCACACCTGTGAGCCTGAGAAAGAGTGTCTGGAGTTTGCACCTGACTCTGGCTTCTGGAGAGGTTTCTTCAGCTTCACTGCTCATCAGAGCCACCTTGCCATGGCCTTTCCCTGCCTGCCATGAGTGCTTCCAGGTTCCTGCTCTAAGCAGCCCCTGTGCAGCCTTTCCTGGTAATGGTCCTCCCTGGGACCCATTAATGCTGCAGAAAGTTGGGAGTGTGCAGCTGAGCCTGCCTTGTGGAGAGGAGCCCCAGCAGGGGCTGAGGGCACTGCCTGCAGGCAGCAGGGGAGAGGAGCCAGGCAGGGAGAGAGGATAAAGGCAGGCAGGAGGGGCAGGAGGGCTGAGAGCTGCTGAAGGAGACATCTTCACAGCCCTGGGCATGGTGAGTGTCTCTTTGCATGCCCCTCTGTGCGGGGGGAGGAACCAGTCCTGGAGCTGCTGGCTTGGACAGGAGACCCAGACTCCTGCAGCTTTGCAGGGAGAGAGGAGCAGGTTTGTCAAGGCCCCTGAGAAAGTGCCTTCAGCCTTTCCTCTGCCTGCAGGAAGCACTGCCCTCAGCTCTGTGCTCTCCCCAGGGCTGATCTGGTCTCCTCTTCAGGAGGGGCCAGCACAGAGCTGCCCCTGGGCAGGGTCCTGCTGCCAGGAGGGCTCTGCAGGGCAGAGCTGAGCACAGGCTGGGTGGGATGGGGCTGTGAGCAGGGCCAGGGAGGAGAGGTGGGGACAGCTTCCAGCAGGAGCAGCTGCAGTCAGGTCCCTTTGACAGAGACCGGCTCTTTTTCAGGATGATGAAGAATAGGCGGACCACTGCTCTTGAGGCAAATGGTGACTTTATTATCTCCTAAACTCACATTATATCTAACTCACTATCAGATAACAAATCAGTCATTAATCAATCTGGTCTTACAGTAAGTACTATTATACAATAGCTACCTGTATGCAGCCATGTACTTGGCAGATTTAACAGTTTGTATACAACATTCCTATGCTACATGTTCTGTGACTACAGGACATCAGCTTCAGAGATCAAACAAGCTTTGTTTATAGTATTCATAAACTGTTCCATCAAGATTAGAGAGCTAACCCTTGCCAGGCAAGCTCAGAAAGCTAACCCTTTCCAGGCAAGCCTTCTTTCTTGATGTCTGATTCTACCCTTTCAGGCAGGATCGTCTCATCATTTCACCCTTTTTTGTTTTATTTTATTGCGTATGTATTGTAGCAGGAACATGTTGCATAGATATCAACTGTAACTTTTTTATTTTTATACTCATTTGTTTCAACATGTCATATATTAGACGAAACACACAAGGTAACATAGCAATTAATAAGATTATACACAAAGCTGCTCCTATAAGACCATAGGTTTTTGTTGAACTGGAGATTGCCAATGTCGGTCGGCAGCTGAGAGGCCAGCAGCATCAAGGGTAAAAAAAAATTTAAAACAAAAACAGCATGATTTAATAAGGATAAAGGAGTATCTTTAATTCCCCATGTCCCCGTTTTTTATTTCTTTAATTGCATTTTCAAAGTGAGATTAAAGCGTTCAATCATGCCTTGTCCTTGAGGGTTATAAGGAATTCCGGTTTTACGGACAATAGAAAAATGTGCACAAAATTTAGAAAATTTACTACTAACATAGGCAGGGCCATTGTCTGTCTTGATAGTTTTTGGTACGCCCAAAACAGAAAAGCAGTGTAATAAATGTGAAATCACTTGTGCAGTTGATTCTCCAGATAAAGGAGTGGCAACTGCAAAATGAGAAAAAGTATCAATTGTAACATGGAGATAAGATAAACGCCCAAAAGGAGGATAATGAGTAACATCCATTTGCCAGAGATCATTAGGCAAAAGTCCTCTAGGATTAATCCCATAATGGGGAACAGGTAAAAAAGAAACACATGAAGGACATGTTCGAACAATTTCTCTGGCTTGTTCTCGAGAAATGTGACACATGCGTTGTAAAGTAGCTGCAGGTAAGTGATGTAAAGAATGTAAACGTTGGGCTTCTGCTACGGTGGCAACAGTTAGACGAGTTAACAGATCAGCTTGACTGTTGCCTTGAGTTAATGGTCCAGGTAATTTAGAATGACTGCGAATGTGACCTACAAAAAGAGGTGCATCCCTTATTATTAAGAGAGATTGAATCAAGCAAAAATGTTGCTGTATAAAAGAAACTTTAGATGCAATAACAGGAACTGTCTCTAAAAATTGTATTGAGGTTACAATATAGCGGCTATCTGAATAAATGTTCAAAGGTCCAGAAAATTTTAAAAGTGCTTGATACACCGCATATAATTCAGTCATTTGTGCAGAGACATTGTCTAATTTCCAAACAAATTTTATCAGCATACATCTCTGTCAATAACTTTAGCAAATTTAGCTGCTAGGTGTATAAAGATATGCACCCATCTGTGTCAAAATATCTCTCCCCCATAAATTGAGGGGTAAGCTTTCTAATACATAAGGCTGAATCGTGCCAGAATGTCCTTCTTTATCTGTCCAAGTTAATAATTTACTACTTTGAAGAGGCAAATTTGCCACTCCTATTCCTTTTAGATCAGCTGAAGCGTGTTGTAAAGGCCACTCTTTCAGCCATTGTTTTAAAGTCATTACCGATACATCTGCACCAGTGTCCAAAAGTCCTGTAAAGATTCTGCCGTCGATAGTTAATTGAAGTTCAGGTCTCTGATGATTGATGGGCTGTAAAAGATAAACGTCAGTAGAGCCAAAACCGCCTGTCCCACGAACTCGAGATTCAGCTTTTCCTACAGATGAAATATAAGGGATTAAAAGCAATTGTGCAATTTTTGTATTAGCAGGGAGATTAAAAACAGAGGTTTCCGCTTGTATCATAACTTTTAGTTCTCCTTCATAATCACAATCAATTAAGCCAGGTATGACTCGCAATCCTTTCATGCTTAAACTGCTACGGCCCAAAATTAAACCACATGTTTTAGCAGGTAATGGCCCATATATCCCTGTAGGAATAGCTTGTACTCCCATTTCAGGTGTCAATACGAAGTGGGAGGAGGAACACAAGTCCAGTCCGGCACTGTGAGAGGTGGCTCTGCTGAGTTGTGAAATGGATTGTTTGATTGGTGCTCTGACGCTTGCACCTGCACAGGGTACATCCCCTGTTTGTTTAGATGGGCCCGGGGCAAGCCCATTGATGAGTTTCCCGGCTGCATGAGAGGATTGCCATTCTTATCATATTTAGATCGGCACTCATTAGCCCAATGATTGCCTTTTTTACATTTTGGGCATAAACCTGGATTTTTTCCTCCATTATAGCTTGGAGCCTTTTTATGAGGACATTGACGTACTTGATGTCCCATTTGTCCACAATGAAAACAACTACCGGGAGGACCTGCAACTCTTCTGTTTTTCTTGAGTCGCATTGCTGCAAGAACTTCCTCTACAGGCTTTCCTTGTTGTGCTGCAGCAGTCACTATACCCTGAATATATCCTGAACTAACATCAGAACATAGTCTAATATAATCATTGATTGTTGACTTGTTCTTCCAAGGTCGTAATATAGATTGACAGATATTGTTGGCGTTTTCATATGCCAACTCTTTTACTAAGATCATAGCTGAATCGGCATCTTGTATGAGTCTAGCTGATGTTTGCAATAAACGAGATACAAAATCATGATATGGCTCATCAGGTCCCTGTCGTATTTTTGTCAATTCTTCTCTAGACGTTCCATGTCTAGGTAAGCCTTTCCAGGCTTTCATGCCAATTTCTCTGATAACATCATAAGCTTCTACAGGATATGTAAGTTGTTGGACAAGGGTAACATGCTGTCCTGTTCCAGATAACATTTCATATGTGACCCCTCTTTGCCGCATTAAAGGTTTAAGAGCATATTCTTGACAACTATCATTAAAATCAGTCAGCCACAGCAAATATTCTCCTCCCGTCAAAACAGCTTTAGCTAAGCCTTTCCAATCCCAGGGAGGGAGTACTTCAGCCACTATAGTCTCTAAAATTGCTGTTGTATAAGGCGCTGTCGCACCATACTGAGCAGTTGCAGTTTTCAATTCCTTAATGTTTTTAAATGGAATTATTGTATGAGAGGCTACTCTCACATCTGCTTGTGTTGGATGTGGAGTATAAGATATAGGATAAGCATGTAAAAACTTTGGAAAATCACTAATATTTTCTCCCTGTTGTTTTGCTTGAAACAACGACATCTGTAGAGGGGAGTATTGAGGTAATTGTTGATACATGTCAGGCAGAGGAGGGCGCTTGCCAGCCTCTAAAGCTGGAAGAATTACTGGAGCAGATTTTTCCTTTATCTTAATTCTTTTTTGTTGTCTTTTAGTTATTTTATTGACAAAGATATTATCATGATAATGAGCAGCTTCCTTCTCTAATTCATCCTCCTCATCAGGAGATAATTCATCCGAAACATCATCCTGTGTATTAGTAGCCGAATCTTTTATAGATGGTCGGCACTTTTGTCCACCAGTTTCAGAATACATAAAAAAGGGATCACTAGATCCATGGTTATTATCCTTTTGTACATTTTTTGTGTCAGGATATTCAGGTGGGGGAGCGGAAGGTTTAGTACCTGAGTCTAATGACCGAGAACGAGGGCGAGTTTGTCGTTGCCATTTATCATACTCGGTATCTCCCTGTAAACATTCTTTAATTAAAGTCCATAAAGGGAAAGCATCTATGGGGACTTTATCAGGACCATTAGCAGCATAATACCCTTTAATATTTTCACCGACCCTATTCCAGGTCTCCAAGTTAATAGTGCCTTTGTTTGGAAACCAAGGGCACACAGTATCAATAAATTCTAAAAATCCTCCTACTTGCTTAGTAGTTACTGATATGTTTCGACTTTTCAATAATGTCTTAACCATAGCTACAAACAACTGTCTCTCACTACTATGTACATGTCCCATAGTTTACGTCTTAATGTCTTACACCTTTCTAGTAGTTCTGCCTCCCTTAATTCCCCTTTTCCTTACCGCGGTTCTGTTGATTCAGAGGCAGCTCACCCTGGTCAACGGCAACCGAGCTTCCCGGGTTTCGGCACCATTTGACAGAGACCGGCTCTTTTTCAGGATGATGAAGAATAGGCGGACCACTGCTCTTGAGGCAAATGGTGACTTTATTATCTCCTAAACTCACATTATATAGAACTTACTATCAGATAACAAATCAGTCATTAATCAATCTGGTCTTACAGTAAGTACTATTATACAATAGCTACCTGTATGCAGCCATGTACTTGGCAGATTTAACAGTTTGTATACAACATTCCTATGCTACATGTTCTGTGACTACAGGACATCAGCTTCAGAGATCAAACAAGCTTTGTTTATAGTATTCATAAACTGTTCCATCAAGATTAGAGAGCTAACCCTTGCCAGGCAAGCTCAGAAAGCTAACCCTTTCCAGGCAAGCCTTCTTTCTTGATGTCTGATTCTACCCTTTCAGGCAGGATCGTCTCATCATCCCTTCCCCGCAGCAAGCCCTTGGTCTCCTCTGCTCCACAGCAGAGCTCCTGGCTCCAAGGCACTGTGATCTCAGCCTGCGTCACCTGCTTAGCAGCTTCTCATCCTCTTTCCAATGTTCCCCCTCCTGTGGAGCAGGGAAAACTCTTTTTGCAGCTGGACTCCTCACAGCACACTTGGCCAGCACAGACCAGAGCTCCAGCCAGGGAGATGGAGGAATGTTCTGTAAACAAAGAGAGAGTCAATGTCTGTTTTCAGGGGATGGGGTTTAATGTAGAGAATGGGAAGAGATTTGCTCAAGGTCTTCCACCTTAAAACTCCTCAGGCGTGGTGGGTAAAATAGAGCAGAAGAAACAAACCAAAGTCCACTCAGCTCTACCCTGCAGTTGGGTGAGTCTGGAAGAGAAATGCTGTAAAGCTCTTAGATCCAACAAGTGGATCCAACCTGTGGTTGCCCCTTCTTGCTGTTTACCTGTGGCTGCAGGGCAGGGCTCAGTCCTTCAGGGCTCAAAGCTCCCTGGTGAACCATCATCCAGAACCAGCCAGATTATACAAAAAGGACCTGCCCAATGTCTTCAGGAAAGGCAAGAGGCAGCTTGTGGTCTTTTAAGAGTAACTACTAGATTTTTTTGCTTGAAATTCTGTTAATTTTTTTGGATGGACAGGTCTCCACACCCAGAGGCAGCAGATGTCCAACAGCAGCTCCATCAGCCAGTTCCTCCTCCTGGCATTCGCAGACAGGCGGGAGCTGCAGCTCCTGCACTTCTGGCTCTTCCTGGGCATCTACCTGGCTGCCCTCCTGGGCAACGGCCTCATCATCACCACCATCGCCTGGGACCACCACCTCCACACCCCCATGTACTTCTTCCTGCTCAACCTCTCCCTCCTCGACCTGGGCTGCATCTCCACCACCCTCCCCAAAGCCATGGCCAATTCCCTCTGGGACACCAGGGCCATCTCCTACTCAGCATGTGCTGCACAGCTCTTGTTCTTTTTCTTCTTCCTTTCAGCAGAGTGGTCCCTTCTCACCATCATGTGCTATGACCGCTACGTGGCCATCTGCAGACCCCTGCACTACGGGACCCTCCTGGGCAGCAGAGCTTGTGTCCACATGGCAGCAGCTGCCTGGGCCTCTGGGTTTCTCAATGCTCTGCTGCACACAGCCAGTACATTTTCACTGCCCCTCTGCCAGGGCAATGCCCTGGGACAGTTCTTCTGTGAAATCCCCCAGATCCTCAAGCTCTCCTGCTCACACTCCTACCTCAGGGAACTTGGGCTTCTTGTGGTTAGTGCCTTTTTTTTCTTTGGCTGTTTTGTCTTCATGGTGGTGTCCTATGTGCAGATCTTCAGGGCTGTGCTGAGGATCCCCTCTCAGCAGGGAAGGCACAAAGCCTTTTCCACCTGCCTCCCTCACCTGGCCGTGGTCTCCCTGGTCACCAGCACTGCCATGTTTGCCTACCTGAAGCCCCCCTCCATCTCCTCCCCATCCCTGGACCTGGTGGTGGCAGTTCTGTACTCAGTGGTGCCTCCAGCAGTGAACCCCCTCATCTACAGCATGAGGAACCAGGAGCTCAAGGACGCCCTCAGGAAAGTGATTTCTTCATTGTTCAAGAGAGAGATTTAAAGCCTCTTTCCACAAATGACACCACTTTATGTCATTCCACTGTTTTTGTTTGTTTGTTAATTTCCTTTCGCTTTTTGCTTTTTCGGTATTCTACTCTGTGGAGGTTTGTTGTTGTTTTATTTATTATTAGTATCATTATTATATTTCTCATTACTGCCGTTGTTATTGTCATCCATGGTTTTGTTCCTGCAAAGATGTTTGTGCTTGTGTCGCTACAACTGAGACACGGACCTGCTTTGTTTCCTTTGATCCATTATTAAAGTTTCTAACACTTGCTCTGAGTCCTTGGCTGTCCAGTAACCCAAATTAGCTGCTCTGCATGGCATCCTGTCCCCCAGCCATGTCACTTGCACCACTCAGCTCTCTAGGTCATTGATACAGATATTAACCAGGACGGTCCAAGGATGGACCCCTGAGGGACACTTGTCACCATCTCCATCTGGACACTGAGCCATTCACCACTGCCCTCTAGATCTGACCATCTCACCCATTCCTCATCCACTGAGCAGTCCAGACATCAAATCCTTCTCTCTCCAGGTTAGAGAGAAGGATGTTTTGAGGGACCACGTCAAGGGCCTCACACAATGCAGGGAGGTGACACCCATGGCTCTTCCCTTCCCAATGATGCAGTCACTCTGCTGCCCTATTTGCAACTGGCCTTATAACTCTGAGCACACACCACTGGCTCCTGGGACACTCCTTGAATGCCCAGGCCCTTCTTCTCAGGGTCACTGCTGAGTTGCTCAGCTCTCAGCCAGCCCTCATTCTGGGGATGATTCTGCCCCTGGAAAAGGACTGACTGCTTCTCCATGTAAAACTCTGTGAGGTTTCTTCTGACCCAATCCCAGAGTTTTCCCAAGTCCCCCAGGAGTGAACTTGTGTTTGGAACCCTGTTAATGTGTGTGTACAGGTGGCTCACCCTGACATGGGGGGCCTCTGGCAAGATCAGAGCATGAGGAATTGCAGAACACTACATATCTTAGGTGATTCAATTTGTGGCCAAGGTAGGAATGCCCATGGTGACAAGCTCAGAAACACCAAATGAAGGTACAAAGGAAGTCAAAGCAAGGGCCAGGGAGGAAAGTGTGAGCAGAGATGGGGTCTTTGTGTGGGAGGGCACAGAGATCACAGAATCAGAACTGTCAGAGTTGGAAGATCATCTAGAGACCATCTAGTCCAACCCCTCTGCCAGAGGAGGTTCACCTAGAGCAGGCTGTACAGGGGGTTTTACTGTCTCCAAAGAATCATAGAATCATTAATTCTGGAAGGGACCTTAAGGATCAGCAAGTTCCAAGCCCCGAGCCATGAACTGGGCACCCTACCACTAGACCAGGCTGCACAAATCCTCGTCCAACCTGGCCTTAAAAACCTCCAGGGATGGGGCATCAACAGCCTCCCTGGACAACCCATTCCAGTTCCTCACCACTCTTAGAGTAAAGAATTTCTTTCTAATATCTCACCTAAATCTCCCCTCTCTCAGATTAAAACCATTGCCCCTTGTCCTACCACTGTCCTCTCTCATGAAAATCCCTCCCCAGCTTTCCTGGAGCCCCTTCAGGCACTGGAAGGTGCTCTAAGATCCCCCCAGAGCCTTCTCTTCTCCAGGCTGAACACCCTCAACTCCCTCAGCCTGTCTTCACAGCAGAGCTGCTCCAGCCCTTTGATCATCTTTGTGGCCTTCTCTGGACCGTCTCCAGCAGCTCCATGTCTTCCCTGTGCTGAGGGCTCCAGAGCTGCTCTCAGTACCCCAGGTGGGGTCTCACCAGAGCACAGCAGAGGGGCAGAATCCCCTCCCTCACCCCGATGCCCACACTTCTTTTGATGCAGCCCAGGACACTGTTGGTTTCTGGGCTGTGTCCTGCTTTCAATATTAAAGCTGAATCCCAAAAACCAGAGGACAGAATTGCTCTCTATTACCCCCCTTCACCCTCCCAAGGGAAGACAGAAGGGGAACAAGGAAGAGAGACTTAAACTTTGGAAACTGAAACTAGAAACAAATTTACTGCAACACAAGGTGAAAGGGTAAAACGTGGGGGAAGAACAGGGAAGTACTTCTATACAAAACCCATCTGGATGATGGCAGGGACATGGGACAGGCAGGGCTGCTCCAGGGAGAGGTCCACAGCTCCTCACAGCACCCGATGCAGGTGGATTCTGGAGCAGCTGGGAAGCCAAAGGAACCAGCAGCAGCCCCGGCAGGGAGAAAGGAGCAGGAAGGGAGAAGGGCCTGGCTTCCAGCTCTCCTGGCTTGGATAGATTGTGACAGGGAGGGGGTGGGAATACTGACCCTTCCAGTCTTTCAGGGTCCTCAGGACCCTCTCTCTCTATTGGTGTCCAACACCAGGCCAGGGTCTCTCAAACCATAACATCACAGCCCTTATTCCAAACCACTTCCCGTCACAATCATTCACCAGGTTGTGAACTGTCCTTGTGCAACAGAGTCCATTGGGTCCAGGCTCTGGATTTCCATCCACCGTGGCAGTCTCTCAGGGCAGAGGAGGTGTCACAGGGTCCCTTGGAGTTCATGCTCTTGTTCTGCAGGTTCTTGTTGGGCACCACTCTGTTCTCCTAGAGACATAACACTGAAAACAACTTATCACTGTCATGCAGTAATTAAAACTGTACAACCCAAACTAAATGCTCTCAGCCAGTGTTAAGCTCCCCTGTGGAACACACTGAACTTCCCCATTCTCCTGCACTACCCAACAAGTATGTCCAGGACCTTGAGCAGAGACCACCCCAAGGATGGGTTGGCCTCTGCCCAAAGCAGGGAACACCCAGACAGTTTTTCCCAGTAGATTCCTTTCACACACAACAGGGACTTTTTCCCCATCCACTCTATGTGAAAAGTTTGACTGGGCAGGCACGACTTGGTTGGCAGATCCCCTGGTGTTAAGTAGCCAAGGAGCTTCTGCCAGATGTTTAACCCAAGTTTTAAAAGTCCCACCACCCACTGCTTTCAGGGTGGTTTTCAGCAGGCCATTGCAGCCTCCAATGTTGCCAGCTGCTGCTGCATGGGAAGGGATGTGGTACATCCACTCAATACCATGCTCTTTGGCACAGCTGTCTACTAAGCTGTTCCTGAAATGAGGTCCATTGTCTGACTCGATCCTCTCAGGGGTACCATGTCTCCATAACACTTGTCTTTCAAGGCCCAAAATAGTGTTAGGAGCAGTGGCATGAGGGACAGGATACGTTTCCAGGCACCCAGTGCTTGCTCCCACCACTGTAAGCACGCATCGCTTGCTGTTACGAGTCTGAGGGAGGGTGATGGAATCAACCTGCCAGGCTTCTCCATCCTTTATTGGCACCAACGTCCGTGGCACCACAAAGGTTTTACCCATCTGGCTTGTTTCATTGGGGCATGGATGTCACAATCATGGATAACCTGTGCAATAGGACCCAGAGTTAAATCTAACCCTCGGTCACAGGCCCGTGGGTCTGTTGCATCTCATCCTTGATGCCCAGACGTGTCATGGGCCCCCCAGGCTAAAAACAGTTCACCTCTGTGCTCCCCGTCCCAACCTGTTTGCAACAGTTTAGCTGCCTGCTCTGCTTGATGGTTGTGTTTCTGTTCTTCAGTGCCCTGGCTCTTTGGTGCGTGGGCATCTACGTCCCATCCCTTTACTGCCAATGTCTCTAATCAGGCAGCAATATCTTGCCACAGGGGTCGGCCCAAAGGGGCTTCCCCCTGTGCTGCCAATTGTCCCGTTTCCATCCCTTTAGCCACCCCCACAAAGCATTTGCTGCCATCCAGGAACCCGTGCAGAGGTAAAGTATTGGCCACTGCTCCCGCCCTGCAATGTCCAGGGCCAGCTGGACGGCCTTTCCTTCTGCAAATCGCCTCGAGCCACCTTCTCCATCCTCAGCTTGTGCAGCCTGTCTCGTAGGACTCCAGACTGCAGCTTTCCACCTCCAATGACTTCCTGCAAGATGGCAGGATCCACCAGTGAAAAGAGCAAATTGCTTTTCATGCTCTGACAGTTGATTACCTGGGGCAGCCTCCTCTGCACCAGTCCCTGTCTCGTCCGGTGCCATTCCAAAATCTTTGCCTCTGGCCAGTTCGGAATCACCTCCACCCTGCCTGGGACACTGGGGCCCCTCTTCCAGCTCGCTGTGTTATCAGGGCCATCCCCTTGATCCAGGTGGCATGGGTGGCACGGTGTGTGGGTGAGGCCCTCCCTTTATCCATCCATTCCAGGACTGGCAGGCCAGGTGCTGGGAGGAGCGTTGCTTCTGCACCAATGACCTGGGAAGCAGCTCGCACTCCTTCACAGGCAGCCAGTATCTCTTTTTCACCTGGGGTATCATTGGCTTCTGAGCCTTTATACTGCTGGATCCAAAATCCCAAGGGACGACCTCTGGTCTCATCAGGTGCTTTTTGCCAGAGGTTCCAGACAAGGCCACTGTCACCAGCTGCAGGGTAGAGCACAGTTTTGATTCCCTGTCCCACTCGGACGGGTCCCAGGGCCACTGTGTGGACTATCTCTGGCTTTATCTGTTCAACAGCCTGTTGCTGTTCAGGGCCTCATGGAAAAGTCCTTTTCTTTCTGGTGACTTCATGGAGGGGTTTCACAGTCTGAGTGTTCCTGGCAATGTGCATTCTCCAAACCCCACTGTGCCTAAGAAGGTCTGTCTCTCTTATTAGCAGGTGAAGCCATGGCTGCTGTTTTACTGACCACATCCAGAGGGATGTGTCAGTGCCCTTCTTGCCATCTGACTCCTAGGAACTGGACCTCTCTGGCAGGTCCCTTGACCTTGCTTCTCTTTAGAGCAAAGCCAGCTTCTAACAGAAGCTGGATCACTTTTCTCCCTTTCTCAAAGACTTCCTCTGCTGCATTACCCCACACAATGATGCCATCAATGCACTGCAGATGGTCTGGAGCTCCACCCTTCTCCAGTGCAGCCTGGATCAGTCCATGGCAGATGCCAGGGCTGTGCTTCCACCCCTGGGGCAGTCCATTCCAGGTGTACTGGACTCTCCTCCAGGTGAAAGCAAATTGAGGTCTGCACTCTGCTGCTATGGGAATGGAGAAAAACACGTTAGCAGTGTCAATAGGGACACACCATTGAGCTGCTGGGGATTCCAGCTCCTATTGCAGCTCCAACATGTCTGGAACTGCAGCTCTCATCGGTGCTGTGACTTCATTCAGACCAAGATCGTCCACAGTTAATCTCCGTTCCCCATCAGGCTTCTGCACTGGCCATACGGGGCTGTTGAAGGGTGACTGAGCCCTCCTTATCACTGCTTGGCTCTCTAGTTGACCACTCAGCTGATGTGCTGGGAGCAGGGAGTCTCTGCTGGGGTGGTACTGCCCACGATGTCCTGCAGTAGAAGGGGTTGGTACCTGCTGCTCCTCCACCCTCCTCATGCCCACCACAGAAGGGTCATCAGAGAGACCAGGCAGGGCAGACAGCCAGGTAATGCCCTCAGTCTCTATGGCTGCTACACCAAAGGCCCATTTATACCCTTCCAGGCCTTCAAAGTCCCCTCTCCAGAGCAATCTGTACCAAGGATGCAGGGAGCAGCTGGGCCAGTTACTATCCAATGGGTCTCCCAGTCATTCCCAGTCACGCTCACTTCAGCCTCCAACACACCCAGTTCTTGAGACCCTCCAGTGACTCCAGGGCTGGTAATGGAGTCTGCCCCTGTCTGGCTGGATGGTAGCAAAGTGCACTGTGCAGCAGTGCCCAGCAGGACCCTAGAACCCTGTGGTTCTGTTGTGCCAGGCCACCCCATCCACAGTGTCCAGTCAACTGGGTTATCCCTCTCCTGCAGCTGGCTGGAGGCAGGGCCCCTCTAACGTTGAGCATGGCATCCACAAGTAACACAGGGCTTTGTGTGGCGTGCTGGACTCTCCTCTGGGGTAGAGACCCACCTGCTTGGGCCAGCAGATACTTCCTGGGAGAGCCGAGCAGTCATCATGCTGGGACTGTTCTCTCTAGTGGCACCACCCTGCAGCTCCCGTGCTCTGGCACGCAGAACAGCAGTGGCTTTGCCGTCCCACCTGCTCGTGTCCTCACCATGTTCAGCAGAGGAGACCACAGAGAACCTCGTGTTTGATTCTGCATAACCTGAGCTGGTCTCCTTGGAGTGCCCCTGTTTCTGACGGCTGATACATGGTTCCATTCAGGAGAGGAATGGGTGGTTTTCTGCCTCTCCAGTCTGGAGACCCTATCACCCAGCTTCTCACAGAGGTTTTTCCACTCCTCCACTGTTTTTTCCACAGCTGAGACATGGGCATTTATGGGTTACAGATACTGTCTGCATATTACCTAAGCTGGTTAGCAAATTCATCGACAGTTGGTGGAGTTTCACCATTTCCCACAAAGACCCTTCCTCCCAACATGGTGGGATACATAGGAGGAGCACTCTGTGAGAGCCTCCTTAGCATGGGCTGACTGCATGGCAGCTCCTCAGGGCTTTCTGGTGTGTCCTCATTACCATAGATGACCTCCTGGACTGCCAGCTCTCTCAGACAGGTAATACCTGTTTCTACAGTGTTGAAACAAAAAAAATTCGGAGCTTTCAAACCCCCTGCTTTCTAACACTCCTCACCGCAGTGGGAGGCTGGTGCGGCTGGGTAAGGATTCCGAGATCAAGACCCAATAACAACAAACAAGCTGTTATTGAGCAGGCATTCCTTATTGCAGCACTGGGAAGCACTGGGGAATTATCCACCATGAGTGCTCCAACGAGTCAGTGAAACACCCCTACTAATATACACCAAAACCATGCATATTCAGTTCCATGTCAATGATTTCCCAGAATTCTTCTACATAGTAATTTTATTTCCTGGAATTGGCTATCTTTGTAATTATGCCTGCTCGAGGGTCTCCTGTGGGGGTCTTTGTTGATTCTAGTCCTTTGTCGCCTTTGTCCTGTCTCTGTCCTGGTCCTGTCTCCAGTCTCCCGCTGGTAGATTGCCCAGGTGGGTCAGAATCCACATCAGTGTGTCTGTAGGCTGCCAGGGTCTTAGAAGACTTGATGTTATCACAACCTCCAGGATGCTTGGCATAGTTGACTGATAGTTTCACAAAGCACCTTGTTTTAAAAGCAACCCTTAGTATAGAAATTCATTATTTTAGTAAACTTTTATTAGGCTATATTTCTATTGAATTTACTAACAAATATTCTATGATGTATCAATCCCCCCTTTTCTTTAAACTTTGTAAATTCCTTTACAAAGATTCTAAATCATCATATTTCATTACTTTAGGCAAGGCCCAAATTCTTAAAGTCAGTTTCTTTAGCTTATACCGTAAAAGGCAATTAATGACTGTCAGTATAATCACAAATACCAATAGTATCGAAAGTGGGTGAATTAAAACATTTAAAGTTCTTTCTGCAGAGGGTGAGTATCCTGAAATGATATCCCACCAATGATGGGCAGTTTCAGATTCAATCTGACTAGACAGACCAATAAGTTTGTCTTTGGCTATTACTGTTTTAATGACAGACTCAGCCAAGGTTTTACTCTGCTTCCTTAAATGCTCTTGAAGTTCTTGAGACTGGTTCAATATCTCATTTAATTTCCCCAAAGATAAGCTTGCATGACTTATGTTCAAGCTTTCATAGTGCTAAAACATTGCCACCTGTTCCTCTGTATATGCAAAAGTAAGTATGTTTGTCCGTGCCAGGTTAAATAGGTTATATTTCTGAGACACCCTACAAACAGGGTAGTCATTCCATATTCTTAAACTACTGATTGTTAGTTCAATAGGGAGGGCTTGATCCCACCCTAAATGTATTTATCAAATTATTAGCCTTTTCCACTTGCCCACTTGTTTGCAGGTGGTGAGCTGTGTACGATTTCCAATTAATTTTTAAGAATTTACTAACTTGCTGAACCACTTGTAACACAATGTGTGTTCCCCTATCAGAGATCACCTCTGGCACTCCAAACCTAGGAATAATTTCTTTCAATAAAATTTTTGTAACTTATCAGGCCTTGTTGATTCTACAGGGGAAGGCTTCAGGCCATCCTGAAATGGTATGAATATCCCTGCCCTTTCTAGGGAATTCTGAAAAAAAACTATCTGCCAGTTTTGGCCTGGAACATTCCCTTTATCAATACTTCCAAATTTTATTCGATTCTCCACCTTTGGATTTTTTTATTTTTTTTTTAAAGCAGATTTCACATCTATCAACCATATTCTTCACAGTTTGAAACTGATTCCTAGCTACTATTTGTTTTGTGAGAGAACTGTACAAAGCTCCAGTTTCCCAATGTGTCTTGTCATGCTCTGTTTTTACCAGTTTCAATAACACCCTGAAAGGAACCACTATTCTGTTATCTCTCAATTTTGCCCAACCTGTTGATTCAATCTCTGCTTCCAAAGATCCCTTTCATCATAATTAACTGAATCAGGTAGTGTCAAAGTTTTCTCAGGAAATCAGACTTAATACCTCACCTTGTTCCACCGCCCTTTTTTGCCTCAGTCTGCCAATTTATTTCCCACCTCCTGGGCAGTGTTACCTTTCTGGTGTCCTTTGCAGTGTGTAATAGCAACGGCTGAAGGCAATTGTACAGGGTCATCAAAATTCCTTATTCCTTCCAAATAGCTCCGTGAGCGTGAACTACACCAAAGCCATATCTTGAATCTGTCCACATATTCACTCTTAGACCTTTAGCAAGCTCCAGTGCTCTCACTAGAGCAATTATTTCAGCTCGCTGTGCAGATGTATCCTTAGGGAGGGACTTTGCTTCCACCACTCGATTCGTGGTGGTTACAGCATATCCTGCCATGTGGACTCATCTTCTACAACACTGCTCCCGTTGGTGTACCAAGTGTATTCAGTTCCTCCTTCAATTCAGATCTGCTTGCATACACTGTCTCAATAGTCTCTATGCAGTCATGTGTGATGGCTTCCATTTCCTGCTTATCACTCAGAAAAGAAGCAGGATTAATGATGGCAGATGTAGTAATTTCAACATCATCTTGTTCCATTAGGACTGCTTGGTACTTCAGGAACCTTGATGGTGAGAGCAAATACCCCCCTTTTTGTCCCAGAACAGAGGTTACTGCATGGGAAGTATGCACAACCATCTTTTGTCCCAAAGTGAACTTCCAGGCTTCTTGAATATTCAGAACAACTGCAGCCACTGCCCGAAGGCATCCTGGCCATCCTTTACTAGTTGTATCCAGTTGTTTGGAGATGTATGCTACTGCTCGCTTATAGGGACCCAGCTTCTGGGCTAGAATTCCCAAAGCCACCCCCTGCTTTTCATATGAAAACAGCAAGAAGGGCTTGGTTATGTCGGGCAGACCCAAAGCTGGTACCCTCATTAGCTCTTGTTTCAGTTCTTTGAATGCCCTCCTAGCTTCATCAGTCCATATTAATTGTGTCTGGCTATTTTTTCACTAACTCATATAGAGGTTTAGCCATTAGTCCATAATTATGAATCCATAGTTGGCACCAACCTGTCATTCCCAGAAAGGTTCGAAGCTCTTTTACCGTAGTTGGTTCTGGAGTCCTGCAAATAGCTTCTTTCCAGTCATTCCCAAGCTGTCTCTGTCCCTTGGAAACCACAAATCCCAAATATTGTACTTCTTTCTTCAAAATCTGGGCTTTCTGTAATGAGACTCGGTAACCACTTAGTCCAAGAAAATTCAGTAAACTCACAGTCCATTCTTTACATTCTTCTTTTTTTTCTGTGGCTATTAAAATATCATCAACATACTGCAAAAGAGTCCCATTTCATGGAGGTCTTTCCCAGGCCTCTAACTCCTTAGCCAATTGATTTCCAAAGATTGTAGGACTGTGTTTGAATCCTTGGGGTAACACTGTCCAGGTAAGTTGGGCTTTTCACCCTGAATCAGGGTTTTCCCATTCAAAAGCAAATAAATTACGGCTTTCAGGGGCCAAGGTGAGGCAAAAGAATGCAGCCTTCAGATCCAATACTGTGAACCATTCATAGGTCTCTTTTAAATTACTCAACAAGGTGTATGGGTTTGCCACTACCGGATGTCTATCTTCCGCTATCCTATTTATTGCCCGCAAATCCTGTACCAATCGGTAGGTTTTACCATCAGGCTTTTTGACAGGCAAAATAGGAGTGTTATATTCTGAAGAACACTCAATTAGTAGTTCAAATTTCAGGAAGTCTTTTATAATATTTTTCACCCCCTGTCTGTCTTCCAGCTTTAGGGGTTACTGTTTTATCCTAACTGGTTGTACTCCTTCCCTGAGTTTGATAGTGCGACGTGGAAAAGCCTCAGGCCAACCTGAGAAGGTATCTACTAATGCAAACAAATACCTGTATCCATTTTGCCGTGGGAAGGCCGAGCAGCTGAAGTGGGCCTTCACCCCCTCCACTCCTCAGGTCCTTATCTGTGTCTCAGTTCTCTCAGGAAGGCCTTTTGGGATGCAAACGAGAGGAGTTACAATAGAGCTTTGACACATATTCCCGCCTGAGGGCTGGTCCCTCACACCACCCTATGGCTCAAACACACTGCAGATCCAGCTGTGCCAGCCAAAGATGGGGTGGGGGCTGGTGTCAGTGAGGCTCCCCGAGCCCATCATTTTAGCCTCCTGTTCTCACTCCCAAAAGCGGCAACGGACAATCAGGTTTGTATAGCAAGGTCCATTTTCCCAGCTCTCTCCTGAGGAGCTGGAAAAAAGGCATAACGTCTTTTTCCTGTTGCACCACCAGCTGTTATAGAAAACTTTACTTAAAGGTTCCTTGCAAGAATTTAGAACAGCATAACTAGGTCCTGTATTCAACGAAAATTAACCCTGTCCTTCCCAGCTTCATGGTTCTGCTAGGGAATTTAATTCAACCTCCAGCCAGTCTGACTTGACCTATTGTCCAGATAGGATCTAATTTAGACCTAGATGCTTCTGCCAGGATCGGGAACAATTCTTTTTCCCATGCTCTTCTTGCTTACAATATACACACTGATATAACCCAACCAGGCTCGATTTCAGCTGTAACTCAGACAATGATCTCACTCTGGCCTGGTCTCTGTTTTTTGCTTTCTGTTATCCAGGGCAGGCCAACATGTAAACAATATGTAAAATATTTACAGTTAGGTTCCGGGTCCCAATATATCAATTTTTCTAGCAGGCTCACATAGCCTCTCAAAAGAGATTGAAAATGCTTTGTCAGACCCTTGTTTAACCTCATGCACAAGTTTGTTTGGTTTGGTTTGTGGGTCCCATCCTGGACCCCATACAAAATTAATTGTTGACATTCCTCTAGTCTGTCCAGGTCCCTCCTGGAGTTAGGATTCCAGTCTGGGTTCTCCCTGGGCAAAAGGTGGTTAATATAATCTTGTGGATGTTTATATTCCATTTCTTTAGCTTTTTTAAACTCTTAACAGTTCTCATTACTGAAGAGGATTATTATTTATTTTTACTATTATATACTTTTCAATTATCATTATTACTTTCAGTAGCTTCAATACTTTTCTTCGCATTGGCCCCACAAACTGTTTCCAATTTAACAGGTCCAATGCTTTAAGAGGGACATGCATATCAACCAGCCGTCCTTCCACCTTGAATGCTTATCTTAAAGGGGCATGAACAGCAGGACACTGCCCCACTCTTCCAGTCACCTGACTGGAATCTGTATCCTCCAAACATCTACTCACCCCCATTTCACTCCCCCTCGTATTACCAGGGTGGAGAGGGAGAGCTGAGGGTTCCATTAACTGATCCTCTATATTTTCATCGACTTACAACAACTTTCTTTACTAAACTCACATTTCATTATCATAAAACCATCCACACGCGGCACATCTCATCCTCCTTCATGCTTGCAAAACCACATTGATTGCAATACACGAGTCTTCAGAGCCTTACTCCCAAACTTATTCCAATCTCCAGAATACATCCTAATGGTGAGCTTTTAGTAATGTCACATCCTGCTGAGGATACCATTATTGTGTTACAAGACACAAGTGAAACAAAAGGGCAACACCAGACACAAGCTAAACATTTTTAACAGTTACCAGACAAGTAAGACAGCTAAATTTTTTCACAATACCACCTTTAGAGCAGGTCAGAGGGTGGGACCATCCCACAGTCCCTTTGCCACTCTGGATGATTTTGCAGGGAAAAGAACATATCTGCGTAACTGATCCTCTCTCCTGAGAAATAACATAAGTTGAAGGAGGGTATGATAATTTGGGGTCCCATTCATTGGCCACTTTTTCTTCATTTTCTAATCAATATGGCGGCCACCATTGGTTACAATATTTGATGAGAGTTTTTTTACTAAGTGACTCTCCCTGCCCCTCTGCAATATTCTTCCAGTAGGCCCATATACAGCCCAGGGGACATTTCTTAAGAATTCCACTGTCCTGTGTGTTTCTCATTTTTAACCCAACACAATATACTTCAGTGAGGCTATAAATTCTTCCCAAATATCAACAGGTCAGCCCCACAATTAACAATTCCAATTATACCATTGTGTCAAAAAAACTTACATTAATCACATAAAACATAGGGAACTTGGGACACTTACAAAACACACATTAAACAATTATCAATCCAGTTATTATCCCTTCGGCAGCTGCTAAGACACTCCAAGTTACTATCAGTCACACTTTGCTATTGTTTCAATTTTAAAGAGATCTCTAAACATACTTACAAATGACAAAACTTCCACTTTGTTCGTCTCCGGCCGCGCCCCTCATGGAGCTACGGAACCGCGGATCACGTCTCAGTCACACACACACACCCAATTCACAAATATTTCAACCAGTCTCATGAGATAATGCAATGAAATGCCCAAACAAAAAATCAGTATTTCCAATAATAAATCAATATCCAGATAACATTTTTCCAAGTTCACAACCTAAAATAACATTTGCCGAGTCCGATTACCAGGAAATCAATACTTGTACAAGCTCACTCTACTGAGCTTATACCACCAACGCACACTTACGTGTGCTGAACCAATTGTACCAAAGCTCACTCTACTGAGCTTGTACCCAAAGCAGGCTCACGCGTGCTGAACCAAAAGCACACTCTACTGTGCTCTCGCCACCCTGCGGGGTTCTTATGAACTGCGACTTACGAGGCAGCCTTCCAACTGACCGGTCCCAAAAACAAACAAACAAACAAACAAACAATCAAAAGAATGCCTTATTCTTACCAGAGGTCCTTGTCTGCTCCCGCCTGGATCCGCCGAATCCGAGTCCCTCCAGAGAACTCTCTGGGGCCAGCCTAGGGGGTCGCTGATTAGGAGGTTCCCGCAGCCGAGCAGAGAAGATGTCCCATCTGGGGTGCCAACTGAAACAAAAAATTCGGAGCTTCCAAACCCCCTGCTTTCTAACACTCCTCACCGCAGTGGGAGGCTGGTGCGGCTGGGTAAGGATTCCAAGATCAAGACCCAATAACAACAACCAAGCTGTTATTGAGCAGGCATTCTTTATTGCAGCGCTGGGAAGCACTGCGGAATTATCCACCATGAGTGCTCCAACGAGTCAGTGAAACACCCTGACTAATATACACAAAAAACATGCATATTAAGTTCCATGTCAATGAGTTCCCAGAATTCTTCTACATAGTAATTTTATTTCCTGGAATTGGCTATCTTTGTAATTATGCCTGCTCGAGGGTCTTCTGTGGGGGTCTTTGTTGATTCTAGTCCTTTGTCGTCTTTGTCCTGTCTCTGTCCTGGTCCTGTCTCCAGTCTCCCGCTGGTCGATTGCCCGGGTGGGTCAGAATCCACATCAGTGTGTCTGTAGGCTGCCAGGGTCTTAGAAGACTTGATGTTATCACAACCTCCAGGATGCTTGGCATAGTTGACTGATAGTTTCACAAAGCACCTTGTTTTAAAAGCAACCCTTAGTATAGAAATTCATTATTTTAGTAAACTTTTATTAGGCTATATTTCTATTGAATTTACTAACAAATATTCTATGATGTATCACCAGGGACTCGTTAGAGCAGGTAATTGGAGGCTGTGATTGCAGGGAGACAAAGTCCCTGTGCAGGTGGCTCTGAAGCTAAGAATTCTTAGTATGTCTTTACTTATTCTAGGAAGCAGTGAGGCCAAACTCTGAGCCCCAGGCAATAGGAAGGCAGATCCTACCCCTCACTTGTGGGTCAGGACTCTTCTTGGGGGCAGTGGGTGGGAGGATGAGCAACACCAACTGTAGGAAAACTGTGCAACACCTTCTGGCTACCCCAAGAAGGGACAAGGAAGAAATCAAGTCCAGAGCCTCAACACAAAATTTTGCCTGGTGGTCATGAGACAATGGCCCTTTCTAAAGCTGTCCTTCCAGGTGCAGACTGTCTAGACAAAGACCATTTCCATGCCCATCCTGAGTCAAACCGTGACAGCAATTATTGGTGCCCAATGTGGGGCTGAATCTTTAGCCCAGGCTCTAAAGTCATTGGTGAATGCTGAGGATTCCAGCTGTGATGGAAGGAATCCCTCAGGGAGCAATGGGCTGCACTTCTCCTGAATCTACTGACGGGTTGAAAACTGAACAGACACTTCCTGCAAAGTTTCTGCTGCAGCTTTTTTGACAGATGGAGAGTCCCTGCCCCTGAGCTCCATTTCCTCCTTTCATTCTGCAGGGCCTGCCCAGACTGGGCTGCAGGGAGAGGTGGAGCTGGGAGAGCTGGGGAAGAGCTGGGCTGGGCAGAGTCCCCGAGAGGAAAGCAGCAGGGAACAGCTCCAGCGTGTGAGTGTGCAGGGTGGGGGCACAGCGGCGTGTTCCTGGCCCAGCCAGGCTCCTGGGACAGGCAGGAGCAACCAGCAGGGCAGGCTCTGCTCTGTCTTCACTGGGCAGCCCAGGAAAGCTGCCCCAGGGCCATTGTCACTCAGCAGCCAGAACAACCACCCTCCCCAGCACTGGCCTCTCACCACAGCTGACAGAGTTTGCTTGTCTTTGAAGCTATTTGTCTTTGAAATAACCTCCCAGTTTTATGAGGTACTGTCTGAAATCTTCCTCCTGAACTACATGATGAAAATGCTCCCAAGGAGCTGTAAGGGTCTTGAAGACCTGAAGAGACAGGGAGACAAAAGGCTCCTCAGGGCTCTCTGCATTTTAATGACTCCCAGGGTGTGTTTGGTGCTGAGTCCATGATCCTCAGGTGCTGAGGGAAGACTGAACAAAGTGCTCAGGAAGCCAGAAGCAAAACTGAAAGTGCCTTGAAGCAGTGATTGGCCCCACTGAGGGCTATTGCTGACAAAGCCTCCCCAGGGACTCCTTACAGCAGGTAATTGGAGGCCACTGTCAAAGTAATTAAAAAAACTGTAAAACAAGAAAAAAAAAGTTTGTTAGTGCTTTGTAATACTTGCTTGTTAGGATGAGGATGATCTAGCTCGTTAGGGCTAATGACATGAACCTCAGATACTGAGAGAAGCCTGAACAAAAGGAAGGACCCTGAAGCACTCAGGGGTCCCCCTGAGCCTGACAAAGCCTCCCCAGGGCCTCGCTAGAGCAGATCATGGGAGGCCATGAGTGCAGGGAGGCAAAGGCCCTGGGCAGGTGCCTGTCCTGCTGAGAAACCCTTTGCTTTGTTGGATGGAGCAGAAAGGCCAAGCCCTGAGCCCAGGCCCTGGGAAGGCAGATCCTGTCCCTCTCACAGGGCTCAGGGCTCTTCCTGGGGGCAGTGGGACTGAGGGGGAGCAATGACAAGGGAAAGGAAATTCTGTGACACCTCCCAGCTTCCCCAGGAAGGGGCAAGGATGAAACAGAGCCCAGAGCCTCAAAATACAATTGCTGCTGGTGGGGCTTGGTGCCCAAGGCAGCTGTCATGGCCAAGAGGACAAAGCCCTCAGCTCTGCTGAGCCCTTTGGCCCTGCCAGAGCCCTTGGCCATCTCTACTGCAGACTGTCTTTCAGTGTCTGTGCCTGCAGCAGCCTGGAGACATCCATCTGATTTTCTCATCTAGACCTCACCCTGGCATTTCTGCACCTTCACTGATGTCTTTCTGCTCTCCCTGCTTGTTCACTTAAACAGAGCCAGGGGCTGATCCAGAACCTTCTCCAGTTGACCTGTTGCACCACAAGGCTACACTTCAAGTGATACCTCTTTTTCTTCACCTCCAGTCTGAACCTTCCAAGCTGCACTTACTGCAGCTTTTCTTCTCTTCCTACTACCAAGAAAACCTGCATCATCTCTGGAGCCTCCATTCAAGCAGTTCCAGGCTACTGCTGTAGTGCCATGAGCCTCCACTTCTCCTCGCTAAGAAGCCCAGGTCCCTCAGCCTGTTTGGGTTTGTGCTGAGACCAATGTTGGTAACACAGGGATGTCTGAGTTGCTGCCAAGCCGTGCTGACATGAAGCCAAGGACTTGCCCACCTTCTCACACCGCCCCTGTTCTGCCAGCTGCTGCTCTGCAAGGAGCTGGAGGAGGCAGAGCCAGGACAGCTGACCCAGAGTGGCCACTGGGATGTTCCATGTGATGTCATGTTAGTACTGAAGCTGGGGGGAGTTATCCAGGGGAGTGTGATGGCTGCTCAGGAACTCACTGAGCATCAGTCTGTGGGTGGGAGTGGTTGCATCACAATTTGTTTCCCTCCTGTTTTGTTTCTAATCTCTTTTCTATTACAGTTTGGTTTTGGATTTTTTATTCTTTTTGAGCATACAAATGTATTTCATTTTTAATATTAGCATTAGGATTATATTTTGTTTGAATCATTAGGAAATTCTCAACTCAACCCACAGAAGATCTTTTTCTTCCAGTTCTCCTTCCTGTCCCACTGGGAGGAGGCCACGTGAGCGAGGGGCTGTGTCTTGCTGAGTTGCTGGCTGGGGTTAAACCTGAACAGTCCTTTTGATTTGTGGTGCCCAACGTGGGGCTGGAAGGGTTCAGATAAGGACAGCTCTGAGCAGAGCATGGTAAAATGAAGCAGTTATAATTGTTCATTGTACTGGTTTCACAGTCACTGGGCACCGCGTTGGTTGCTTTGCTCTCTGAGCTGTTATGAGAGCTGTGGGATGTCACACCTTCCATGCTTCTGGAGGTGCTGGTGGTCACCTCTGGAGCCTGGCTCAAGGGCATCACTGGGCTGGGCTGTGTGACCCTGATGGTGAGACTGACCTGGGATCCAGAGTCAGCACTGCTGTCACCTCTGTCCTTCAGCTACAACCTCCTGGAGACTGTTAACAATGACAGTCCTCACCATTTCTCCCCGCTGAACCCATGGTTGGAACAGACATCTCTGGCATTCAGGGGCCCTGAAACACCTGCTGCAATCAAACAAGCCCAGCAGTTCCAGCCTCCCTGCTTTGGAGGACAATGGCTGAAAGAGAACTCTGGGGAGGTCTGGCACATGGATCATATCACTCTGCCACCAACCACCAAGGCAAGTGCCATGTGCTCACCAAGGTGGAAGAAACCACCAGATGGCTGGAAACATCTGCTGTGTCCCCTGCCACCACCCACACACTGTCCTGGCCTTTGGAAAACAAGTCCTATGTGACATGGTACCCAGCAAGGATGGAGTCAGACTGGGCCAAAGGGCACTGAGTGGGTGTATCACAGCCCCCAGAGGTGCCAGAGGTGATCTATGATAACAAGGGGTTACAGATCCTGGTGACGTTCTGGGCGACACACAAATGCTCCAGAGGTCTGTGCAGGCTGTGCCAGCAGCACATGCCCAGATGTTCTCCTTCAGGGGATGATTTGATGAGTATAAATGACCAACTGTGAGTGAAGTGGCTTTCAAAGCACGACAGCATGGAGACATGATCTCTGATCCCCATCAGTTCCACACCTCAGCCATGGAAGAAATGACTGAGGGAAGGAATAAGATGCCTGACAGATGGGAAGGCTGGTGCTGCAGCCATGAAGGGGACACGTCCTGCTAGGAGACAGCAGCAAGAGAGGCAGGACCCACTTGGATGCCACCTGTGGTCTCTCTAGTGTGATCTTATAAAGAGCACATGAGAACCTGAGACAATACACCCACTGCTGTTCTCCTGAGATGTGTACAAGGGCTGCTAAATAGAAGGAATGAAGGAGATGGTCCTTCCAGGAAGACTTGAGTCAGACACTGGGACTCATTTCAAAACCAGTCTAGTGACTGGCTGGGCCAAAGGGGGGTGGGTGGGTGGTATCTCTCCCTGTTTTGACTTGAACCGTATCTGTCTCCCCAAGGCCAGATGTCTGGTTTCATGGCCTTGCAGCGTGCCTCTAAATAAAGAGAGATTTGTCTGCTGGTTACAGCTACACAGTAAGTGTTGCACCAGATATGTAGAGGTTGTCATCAAAATATACATATGTCCTGGTTTGAGCCAGGATGAAGCCAATTTTCCTTTTATTGAGTTTTCATTTGATTTCCCCTTCAGGAAGCGTTCTTTTAACTAGCAGCAGAGTGTTCCAACCAGCACTGACAGCAGTGCAATGTTTCTCTACCTGCTGGGGCTTCAAGGTCGCACCTTCACTCTGCCGGCTCAGACGCTGCAGGGAGATCTCTGACCCCCCCGGAGGAGGCTGAGTGAGACAGACAGCAAAACTGGCCAGAGATCTTCCATTCCAGAGAGCTACGTGAGCTCAGGGGAAGCACAGAGATCACACAAGACAACTTCCTTCCTGCTTCTTCTTCCCTTCTCCTCCACCTGTGGCCGGCGTCCGGGGAGGACTCCGTCCCTCCCTCCCCGTGGACCCCCAGGCTCCAGCTCTCCTGACCCTCATCACCCTCCGCTTTCTCCAGCAGTTCTGGGATTTTATGGGACTGTTCCCAGCTCAGGAGATGCTGTGGGAGTTGCTGGGGTGGGGGGAGGAGAGAGGCTTTTGCCAGTCTCTGAACATATTTGTATGTAATTGTATATCTTTCTTTTATCATTGATGTTGAATTAACGCTGTGTAGTTGAGTTTTCAATGCAGCCAAATCTCTGTCTTTTCCTCTCTCTCCCTCCCTACCCGGGTGGCAGGGGGAGGGGATTGAGAGCATTGTTGAGGACCTGAGTCAAATACTGACAATGTATTGGCGCCAAACGTGGGGCTTGATTTTAAGCCCAGATTACACAGTTTGATTAATTGGGAGTGTTCAAAATTCCATCTCTGATGGGAGGAATCCCTCAGATAGCAATGGGTAACAATTCTGCTGAATTTCCTGACGGATTGAAAACTGAACAGACACTTGAGCAATGAATCTACTGGATCTTTTTCCAAACCTGCAATGGTACATGCGGTGTGCAGCTGAGAGCATTCTGCTCTGTGGAGCTGCTCTTGTGATTGTTTTGTGGTTTATTGATAGAACTGTAGCCATAACCAACCGTATGATACCGCCCTAGTGATCCTAGGGGTTATGATACTGCTCTTTATGGGGGCACTGTGTGTGTACAGTTACAGTACAAGTCCTAGTGGTACAGCTCCTAAAGTGAATGGAACGGTTCATGTTGGTAACAGCAGGAGCTGGTTCAGCTTTACCTCTCCATTCTCTTTCAAGCTGAAACTCCCAGCTCTCGATGTGAATAGCATTGTTGCAGTGGGGATGCTTCTGCTGAATGTTTATAATGTATTGTGGATGCGTAGGGCAAGATGCTGTTCTACTCACTGCCACTCCCCCACAGGCAATGCTGCTGCCACTGCTGCTGCCAACTCCACTGCTCCTGATACCACCCCTCGTACTGCTACAAAAACAGCTGCCTCTACAAGTGCTGCTACAAAAACAACTGTTTCTACAAAGACAACGTCCACTCTCTTTTGAATCAGACTAGTTCACCCTGTGACCAGGAGCAAGGCAAAGGCAAAACGCTCCTCCCTGAGACAAGCAGAGTTCCTTCAAGCAACAAAAGAGACTGAAACTGAGGAGGCAGAGGATTCTAAATCAGACCACTCTCAAGCAGACAGAACAGCAGGCCCTCCTCAATTAGATGACGACGATGACCTTGTCCAGCCTTTCTCTATGAAAGAACTGCGCCTCATGAGACAGGACTTCACCCGCACTGATGGTGAGGGAATTCTTCCTTGGCTGCTCTGATGCTTTGATAGTGGGGCTGAAACCTGCAACGTGGATGAGAGAGAAGCCAAGCAGCTGAGATCCCTGGCCAGAGATGCTGGTATAGACAGAGCACTTAGTAATAAGGTGGGAATTACCACCCTGTGGGACCGACTCGTTTCAGCTGTGAGAGAGAGATACCCCCACAAGGGTGACACCGAATGGTGCCGAAGCAGATGTGATGGCCATTGAGATGTCATGGCCATACATCCCATACGAGGCCATATGAAGTACTGAGATCTGAGCAACTAAGTGGCTCATCTTCATGGAGGGTCAAGTCCTTTCTCACGAGGTGCAGTTGCTTTAGAGGAAAAGGTGGGCATGGTCATCACTGTCATCTGCTTGAGAAGGGCCTGCTCCTCCATCTGCTGGAGAATAATCTCCTCCATCACTCTCTTCCTGGTCTTGCAAACTGTCCAGGTGGATTCTGGAGTGTCTTGAGAGAATTTCTGAGCACAGCTGGTAGATGGGCCAGCAAGGGTAACCCTGGAGCTTTCTCCAAGCTGAACACCCTGAACACCCTGAACAACTGTCTCAGCCTCTGTGCAAAGCAGAGGTGCTCTGAAGATTGTTGTGGCCTCCTCTAGACTCCCTTCAACAGCTCCAGGTCCTTCCTGTGCTGAGGGCTGCAGAGCTGGACCCAGCATTGCTGGAGGGGTTTCACCAGAGAAGAGCAGGGGAGGACAATCCCCTCCCTTGACCAGCTGGTCACGCTGCTGGTGATGCAGCCCAGGACACAGTTGGCTTTCTGGGCTGCCAGCACGCATTGCCTGCTCATCTCCAGCTTTTCATCCACAAGGAAGTACCCCCAGACCTTTCATCTCGTGGGTGCTCTCAGACCCTTCATCCCCTGCCTCTATTGATACCAGTGGCTGAACAGACCCAGGTGCACTTGGCCGTCTTGAACACCGTGATGTTAAAATGAGCCCACTTCTGGAGCTTGTCCGGGTCCAGCTGGATGGCATCCCATCCCTCTGGTGTATGGACCACATTGAGCCATTGCCCACTACCCTCTGGATCTGACCATCCAACCAATTCCTCATCCCGTGCACTCTCCACACATCCAATCCATCTCTCTCCAATTTAGAGAGAGGGATGTTGTGGGGGATTGTGTCCAAGGCCACATACAAGTCCAGGAGGTAACACCTGTAGCTCTTCCCTTGTCCACTGATGAAGTCACTCTACCCCAGAAAGGCCCCAGGTTGGCCAGGCAGGACTTGCCCTTGCTGAAGCCCTGCTGGCTGTCTCCAATCAGCTCCCTGTCCTCCATGGGCCTTAGCACAGCTTCTAGGAGGATCTCTTCCATGCTCTTCCCAGGTGCAGAGGGGATGCTGAGAGGTCACTAGTTCCCAGGGTCTTCCTCTCTACCCTTCTTCAAAAAGGCTGCAGGAAGGAAGTCTGAAATGCAGAGGAGCAGGCAGGGCCCCTGAGCAGAAAGTCAAGGCAGTGGGAAGCAGCCCGGCCTGACTGAATGGAGAGACCTGGTGTCAATTCAGGGCAAAAAGGAGAGTTTATGGCCCTGGGACAAAGGGGCAGGACAATGAGGGGGACCAGAAAGATGCTGTGAGGATGTGCAGGAGGAAAATCAGAAGGGCCAAAGACCAACTTGAAATCAACCTGGCTCCAGATGCCAAAGATGCAAAGAAATGCTGCTATAAATATATTAAGAACAAAAAGAGGATTGAGGACAATGTCTGTCTTTTAGTGGATGTGAGGGGATCAGTGACCAGGGAGGAGGAGAAGGTTGAGGTGCTTCATGCCTTCTTTGCCTCAGTCTTTAGCAGCAGGACCAGTTGCTCACTGGGTACGCAGCCCCCTGAGCTGGAAGGCAGGGATGGGGAGCAGAATGGAGCCCCCATCATCCCAGAGGAGATGGTCAGTGACCTGCTGCACCACTTGGACACACACAAGGCTCTGGGGCCAGATGGACCCACCCAAGGGGGCTGAGGGAGCAGGCAGAAGTGTCGTGCCCTGGTCCTGCCCTTGGCATTGCACAGCTCCACATCCCAGTGCCCCAGGGAGAGCTCTGAGGGGTGAGTGAGGGACAGGATCTCCCTTCCCAGGGGCTGGGGGTCAGGGCTGGCACCTTGGGTGAAGGGGGACAGGGCTTGGTCCTCTGCAGTCATGAAACACACCCAGGGTCACTCAGCCCCAGAGCCACCTTCACCTTCCTCTTCCCCACCTGCCATCCCTGCCTCCTCTTTCCTGCTCTACCCACACTCTGGGGACGCTTCCTCACTCCTGTCCCTCACTGGGACCCATCAGCACTGACAGAAACTTTGCAGTTGGGCTCTGACTTGTGGAGAGGTTTCATCAGCTTCCTCTCCCTGTCTCAGCTTCATGGGCTCAGCAGCAAAGCCACCAGAGGGCTCATTAAGGTTCTGAGCTGGGCTCCTGGGATGGAGGGAGCTGCTGGCAAGTGGGCAGTGCTGCAGAGAGACAGCTCTGCCCAGGAGCAGCTCCTCTGCTTGGCCCAGCAGGGAGAAGGACACTGCCAGGGGGTCTGAGGGAGATGGGCAAGGCAGAGAGAGCTTAAAGGTGCTCAGGACTGGGGAGGAGTGAGAGCTGAGTGGAGGAGACATCTGTGCAGCCCTTGGCAGGGTGAGTCTGTGGGTGCAGGGCAAGGTGGGTGCAGTTCTTGGAGGCATCTCCTGCAGCTGGCACAGCCACAGCTTATGGGGTGTGTGAAGTGTATCAGGGCTTTGGTGTGGGTGCCTCTGGTTGTGCCATTTTGGATCTTGGTGCAGGCAGGGGTGCAGGCAGGGGTGCTCAGGGCTGTTGTCAGAGCAGGGTCCTGCAGCTGAGGGGCTGTGTGCTGGGGCAGGGGCTGTGCTGCCTGCCAGGGGCAGCTCTCAGCCTGCCCGGGGAGCTCCTCAAGGACTGTGGGGAGAAGCTCTGTGCGGAATGAGTCGTCCCTGGCAGGGCAAGGACGGGTCCTTCTGCTTCTGAGAGGGTGCTGTGTGGGTCAGGACTGCTCACAGCTCCACATCACCCCCAGGGCATTTGCAGAGGGTCCTTCTGAAGCAGCACAGAGAGGCAGCATTTATCTGGGAGAAAAGGAGTCTGTGCTTTGAGTTCTGTACTCTTGGTGATCTGGGTGGGCAGTGGGAGATGAGAATTGAGCTTTCCACTCTGGAGAAGGCACTGAGACCCCAGAGCTAGTGGGGACTTGTCTGAGCTGCTGCTGAGCCCCTGCACAGCCAGAGCTGCCCCTGGCAGGTCCCTGCTACAAGGGGTGTCTTCCAGGCAGAGCTGAGCACCCGGTGGGTGGGATGGGCTCTGGGAGCCCTGCTAAGGAGGGCACATGGAGACAGAGAAGCAGCTCCAGGCAGCAGAGACAGCTCCAGGCAGCAGAGACATGGGCAGGGAGGGAGAGGGAGCTGCTGCCTGCAAGTCCATGGAAATGCTGCTCCTGGTCTGTCTGTGGGCAGCTGCAGTGAGCCCTGTGTGTCCCTGGCTGGGAGGGCAGAGCTGAGATCCTGCTCAGGGAGAATGAGATGGGCTGAGGGGCTGGGAGAGCTGCACTGGACAATCTGACTGCTCTGCTCTCAGCCATGTTCAGTTTCTCCTCAGGAGAACATCTGTGTGTGATGGTCCTGCAGCTGAAAGAGGTGCCAGCTCAGGGCAGCTGAGAGCAGGACTGATGGACAGAGCAGCTGTCCTCACTCTGCACTAAGGCACAGTCCCTCTGCTTCTCAGCACCTTCAGGGTTTCACTTGGAGAGCAGTGGAAAGGCCAAGGCTTCTGC
>NW_026248864.1:0-54259 GCF_020740795.1 Apus apus | reverse complement strand
TCACTGGGTGTCACTGGGTGTCACTGGGTGCACCAGGCCCCATTGGGTGTCACTGGGTGTCACTGGGTGTCACTGGGTGCACCAGGCCCCATTGGGTGTCACTGGGTGTCACTGGGTGCCACCAGGCCCCATTGGGTGTCACTGGGTGTCACTGGGTGTCACTGGGTGCACCAGGCCGCATTGGGTGTCACTGGGTGACACTGGGTGTCACTGGGTGCCACCTGGTGCCACCAGGCCGGCCGTGGGGCTCGGCCACCGCCTGCCAGGCCGCCGTGGGGCAGCAGCACCACATGCAGGGATGTGTGGGGCAGAGCCCGGGCTCCTCCTGCCCCACGGATCTATGGGGCACCATCCAGCTCCGGCCCTGCTACAACATCCAGGGCTGTTCCTGTGAGTCAGCCTCCCCTATAGCGACCTACAGCTGCCCACAGCACCCTATAGAGTCCTATGGAACTCTAGAGCTGCCCTGTACTGCCCTATGGAGCCCTATAGCTGCCCTATAGCCACCCCATAGAACTCAATATCCACCCTATAGCTTCTCCCATAGGCTCCCTCTATAGGGGTCCTGTGGGCTGAGGCCTCCCCGTGCCCTCCCAGTGCAGGGAACTGGTCAGACTGGAGCCCCTGGAGCCTCTGCACCCCCCTGTGTGGGGCCAGCCCCACATGCAGCCGCCAGCGCCGCTGCCAGCCCCGCCTGCCCCTCCCTGTGCATGGGGGCCAGGGAGGCTGGGGGGGCTATAGGGTCAATGGGGGATCTGTGGGGTCCGTGGGGGGCTATTTAGCTGGGGGGCTGTGGCATCAATGGGGGTCAGTGGGAATCAATAGGGGTCAATGGGGGTTAATGGGGTCAGTGGGATCAATAGGATCAGTGCAGTCATTGGGGATCAATGGGGCTCAATGGGATCAATGAGGGTCAGTGACAGCAGTGGCGGTTAATGGGATCAATGGGGGTCAGTGGGATCAATGAGATGAATGGAGGTCAATGGGATCAATGGGGAGGTTATGGAGATCAATGGGGGGGCTGTGGCATCAATGGGAATCAGTGGGGGTCAGTGAGATCAATGCGCAGCAATGGGTGTCAATGGGATCAGTGGGGATTAATGGGGTCAATGAGGATTAATGGGATCAATGGGGATTAATTGGGTCAATGGGGATCAGTGGGATCAATGGGGGTCAATGGGAGTAAATGGGGACATATGGGGTCGGGGGACCAGGGTGGATCTGTGGGGCTGGTGTTGCCTTTCGTGAAAGGCGTGACGACCTGGTTCAAGAACGGCACGGCGGCCAACCCCAGGCCGCTCGGTCCATCAGCTCACAGACACCAATGTGGTGGATGGCAAATGGCGTTTATTAGTGTTTACCGCGGTGTTTATATGAGTTAGGTCTGTGGTGTCACTTCCGTCTGCTTACACCGTGAACTAAGTGCTATTGGCTATTAGGAGAGGGGCCTTATCTTTCTGTTGGACAGCCAAGGACTCAGAGCACGTGTTAGAAACTGTAATAATGGATCAAAGGAAACAAAGCAGGTCCGTGTCTCAGTTGTAGCAACACAAGTGCAAACATCCTTGCAGGAACAAAACCATGGATGACAATAACAACAGTAGTAATGATAAATAAAATAATAATACTAACAATAAATATAGCAACAACAAACCCCCACAGAGCAGAATACCAAGAAAGCAAAAAACAAAAACAAATTAACAAACAAACAAAAAGGGTGCAAAGACATAAAGGAAATAAATATCATAAAAGTTATAAATGACAATTGTGGAAAGAGGCTATAAGTCTCTCACTCTTGAACAATGAAGAAATCACTTTACTTGTGGCATCCTTGAGCTCCTGGTTCCTCATGCTGTAGATGAGGGGGGTTCAGTGCTGCAGGTAACACTGAGTACAGAACTGCCACCACCAGGTCCAGGGATGGGGAGGAGATGGAGGGGGGCTTCAGGTAGGCAAACATGACCATGCTGATGAAGAGAGAGACCACGGCCAGGTGAGGGAGGCAGGTGGAAAAGGCTTTGTGCCTTCCCTGCTGAGAGGGGATCCTCAGCACAGCCCTGAAGATCTGCACATAGGACACCACCATGAAGACAAAACAGCCAAATCCTAAAAGGAGACTAAATACAATAAGCACAACTTCCCTGAGGTAGGAGTGTGAGCAGGAGAGCTTGAGGATCTGGGGGATTTCACAGAAGAACTGTCCCAGGACATTGCCCTGGCAGAGGGGCAGTGAAAATGTACTGGCTGTGTGCAGCAGAGCATTGAGAAACCCAGAGGCCCAGGCAGCTGCTGCCATGTGGACACAAGCTCTGCTGCCCAGGAGGGTCCCGTAGTGCAGGGGTCTGCAGATGGCCACGTAGCGGTCATAGCACATGATGGTGAGAAGGAACCACTCTGCTGTGATGAAGAAGACAAAGAACAAAATCTGTGCAACACATGCTGAGTAGGAGATGGCCCTGGTGTCCAACAGAAGATTGGCCATGGCTTTGGGGAGGGTGGTGGAGATGCAGCCCAGGTCGAGGAGGGAGAGGTTGAGCAGGAAGAAGTACATGGGGGTGTGGAGGTGGTGGTCCCAGGCGATGGTGGTGATGATGAGGCCGTTGCCCAGGAGGACAGCCAGGTAGATGCCCAGGAAGAGCCAGAAGTGCAGGAGCTGCAGCTCCCGCCTGTCTGCAAATGCCAGGAGGAGGAACTGGCTGATGGAGCTGCTGTTGCACATCCCAGCCCTTTCCTCAGCAGGTGCTGCCAGAGGAGGAAAGCACACTCACAAGTCAGGACAGCCCTAAGGAAATCTCTTCCCATTCCCTCCCTTTACACCCCAGCCCCTGAAAACAGACATTGTCTCCATTTTTACAGAACCTTCTTGGATCTCCCTGGCTGGAGCTCTGGTCATGTGGGTCAAGTGTGCTGTGAGGAGCTGAGCTCCCAAGGAGCTCTCCCTGCTCCACAGCAGGGGGGAGCTGGGAAAAGTGTGATTCTTTCACAAATACCCTCTTTTCCTCATCTGTGATCCACTTGTGCATATTCCTGTAGGAGAACCTCCACGAAACTCCTACAGCTGTGGTGCCACCAGCAGAGCTGGCTGGTCCCAAGTCCTCCAGCCCAGCATGTCCAGAGAACCTCAGCTGGGCTGGGCCCAGCGGTTTTGCTGCCCTGGCCACAGCTGCCTGAGAGCTCCTGCAGAATCGGTGTCTGAGCTGCACCTTAGACACCCTTGTCCTTAGGGAGCCTGAGGGGAAGGGCAAGGACAGCACAGGCAGGAGGGCCAGATGGAGAAATGCCCCGATGCTCCCAGAGAGGGAGGACAGGCACCCTGAGGTGGCACTTGGACGCTTCTCCTCCGCAGGGATCAAGCTGCTAAGCAGGTGAGTCAGGCTGAGATCCCAGTGCCTTGGAGCCAGGAGCTCTGCTGTGGAGCAGAGGAGACCAAGGGCTTGCTGCGGGGAAGGGACCTGACTGCAGCTGCTCCTGCTGGAAGCTGTCCCCACCTCTCCTCCCTGGCCCTGCTCACAGCCCCATCCCACCCAGCCTGTGCTCAGCTCTGCCCTGCAGAGCCCTCCTGGCAGCAGGACCCTGCCCAGGGGCAGCTCTGTGCTGGCCACTCCTGAAGAGGAGACCAGATCAGCCCTGGGGAGAGCACAGAGCTGAGGGCAGTGCTTCCTGCAGGCAGAGGAAAGGCTGAAGGCACTTTCTCAGGGGCCTTGACAAACCTGCTCCTCTCTCCCTGCAAAGCTGCAGGAGTCTGGGTCTCCTGTCCAAGCCAGCAGCTCCAGGACTGGTTCCTCCCCCCCGCACAGAGGGGCATGCAAAGAGACACTCACCATGCCCAGGGCTGTGAAGATGTCTCCTCCAGCAGCTCTCAGCCCTCCTGCCCCTCCTGCCTGCCTTTATCCTCTCTCCCTGCCTGGCTCCTCTCCCCTGCTGCCTGCAGGCAGTGCCCTCAGCCCCTGCTGGGGCTCCTCTCCACAAGGCAGGCTCAGCTGCACACTCCAACTTTCTGCAGCATTAATGGGTCCCAGGGAGGACCATTACCAGGAAAGGCTGCACAGGGGCTGCTTAGAGCAGGAACCTGGAAGCACTCATGGCAGGCAGGGAAAGGCCATGGCAAGGTGGCTCTGATGAGCAGTGAAGCTGAAGAAACCTCTCCAGAAGCCAGAGTCAGGTGCAAACTCCAGAGTTTCTGGCAGTGTGAAGGGGTCCCACTGAGGGACATCCCTGACAAAGCTGCCTGGGCTCTGGTGAGAGCAGGAACCTGGAGGCCCTGCTGACAGGCAGGCAAAGGCAAGGACAAGGTGGCTCTGAGGGGGAGTCAGCCTGGCTGGGGGAGATGATTCCAAGGTGCAAGCCCTGACCCAAAGGCCCTGGGAGAAGAGATCCTGCCCCTCACATGTTGCTCAGGGCTCTGCCCGGGCACTGGGATGTGGGGATGTGCAGTGCCTGGAGCAGGACGAGGAGACACTCTTTCTCAGGCTCACAGGTGTGATGAGGAGCCCATGGAGTCCTGCTGCTCTCATGAGAAGGTGTCTCCTCGTAGGCAGCAGCTGCAGAGAGAAGCTCCACAGCCCAGGAGATCAAGACCTGGGCTGGGGGCTCTCAGCCATGGCTGTGCCCCCAGCTGTCCCCACCACAGGCTGTCCTACAGAGTCTGACTCCTGCAGCTCTTTCCCTGCAGGCTGTGGACATCCCCCTGCTTCCCAAACTGGCCACCCATGGTGATGTCATGGCCATACATCCCATTTAAGGCTCTACTGCCCTATTTTGATGTCATGGCCATACATTCCATACAAGGCCATATGAGGTACTGAGGCCTGAACCAAAAAGGACCTCTAGAGGAATCTCACAACCCAGCACTATATATATATGTATATTTTGATGACAACCTCTAAATACCTAGTGCAACACTTACTGTGTAGCTGTAACCAGCAGACAGATCTCTCTTTATTTAGAGGCACGCTGCAAGGCCATGAAACCAGACATCTGGCCTTTGGGAGACAGATGTGGTTCAAGCCAAAACAGGGAGAGATACCACCCACCCACTGGCAGAAGAATGGACAATAGATGCCTCTGACAGAGCACGTACCTGGCCAGTGCTAATTGGCTAATTTGAACAGAGGTACTTTCTCAAACAGTGATTTCTGATCTATAAAAGAGGGCAAGATCTGCAGGCCGGTGCTCTCTGCCTGCCCAGGAGGAGACCCTGCTGCAGCAGCAGAAGCCATGGGAACCTAAGCAGACCCTGCTGCAGCAGCAGAAGCCATGGGAACCTGCAGCAGACCCTGCTGCAGCAGCAGAAGCCCCTGGAACGCCAGCCCCGCTGTCCGGAGGAGCCGAGAGGGAAGGGGGGGCTGCCCCGCGACCGCTGCCCGGAGAAGCGGAAAGGGGGGCACCTGTGCCCGCTCCCCGGGGACCCTGCCTGCCCAGCCTGAACCAAACCAGACCAAAGTAGGAGCTTGCCCAGCCTGCGTTTGTCATCTGCTTCAGGACTGGAGCCGTGCTTGGTGCAGCTGCTGCTGCTGGGAGGGGTCGCCCCGGTTCCCGGGAAGCCCCCCCACGGATCTCCTGCCGAGCCTGCCAGCGCATCCCGGGAACCACGCGCTGCGGAAGGAGGGTAAATACACACACACAGACACACACACACAGACACACAGAGACACACACTCACACTCACACACACACACACACACTCACACACACACACACACACACTCTAACTTTCCTGCCGGGCTCAACTCCTGCCCTTTCACTCCACTGATTTTACACTCCTCCTCGTAGTGTGCCTTTAATAAGACCATAGTACCTTGGAATCCCTTTTCCAATACACACCTGGACAACCTCTCCTGAACCTTGTTCCCTTAATTTGTGTTTACCCTTAATAAACCGATTAATTCATAAACTAAACTTTGGCCTCAGTAGCAATTTGTGAGCGTGGTGGGAGGGTGTTCTGATCTACCCTCTAAGATACGGCCCCGCGGTGGCTGTTCCTCCGTGAGAGGCAGCGCCGCGTGTGACCCTCGGGCTCATTCACAAACCCCTCCACATTGGGGGGCAAGTCACAGAAACATCCTGACAGCCAGGAGCCCCCGGTACCAGCCCGTGACACCCTTGTTATCATAGATCACCTCTGGCACCTCTGGGGGCTGTGATACACCCACTCAGTGCCCTTTGGCCCAGTCTGACTCCATCCTTGCTGGGTACCATGTCACATAGGACTTGTTTTCCAAAGGCCAGGACAGTGTGTGGGTGGTGGCAGGGGACACAGCAGATGTTTCCAGCCATCCGGTGGTTCCTTCCACCTTGGTGAGCACATGGCACTTGCCTTGGTGGTTGGTGGCAGTGTGATATGATCCACGTGCCAGACCTCCCCAGAGTTCTCTTTCAGTCATTGTCCTCCAAAGCAGGGAGGCTGGAACTGCTGGGCTTGTTTGATTGCAGCAGGTGTTTCAGGGCCCCTGAATGCCAGAGATATCTGTTCCATCCATGGGTTCAGCGGGGAGAAATGGTGAGGACTGTCATTGTTAACAGTCTCCAGGAGGTTGCAGCTGAAGGACAGAGGTGACAGCAGTGCTGACTCTGGATCCCGGGTCAGTCTCACCATCAGGGTCACACAGCCCAGCCCAGTGATGCCCTTGAGCCAGGCTCCAGAGGTGACCACCAGCACCTCCAGAAGCATGGAAGGTGTGACATCCCACAGCTCTCATAACAACTCAGAGAGCAAAGCAACCAACACGGTGCCCAGTGACTGTGAAACCAATACAATGAACAATTATAACTGCTTCATTTTACCATGCTCTGATCAGAGCTGTCCTTATCTGAACCCTTCCAGCCCCACGTTGGGCACCACAAATCAAAAGGACTGTTCAGGTTTAACCCCAGCCAGCAACTCAGCAAGACACAGCCCCTCGCTCACGTGGCCTCCTCCCAGTGGGACAGGAAGGAGAACTGGGGGAAAAAGGAAAGAACTTTGTGGGTTGAGTTGAGAACTGCTTAATGATTGAAACAAAATATAATCCTAATCCTAATATCAAAAATAAAATATATTTATATGACCAAAAATAATAAAAAATCCAAAACCAAACTGTCACAGCATTTCCTTTCCCTTGTCATTGCTCCCCCTCAGCCCCCACTGCCCCCAGGAAGAGCCCTGAGCCCTGTGAGAGGGACAGGATCTGCCTTCCCAGGGCCTGGGCTCAGGGCTTGGCCTTTCTGCTCCATCCAACAAAGCAAAGGGTTTCTCAGCAGGACAGGCACCTGCCCAGGGCCTTTGCCTCCCTGCACTCATGGCCTCCCATGATCTGCTCTAGCGAGGCCCTGGGGAGGCTTTGTCAGGCTCAGGGGGACCCCTGAGTGCTTCAGGGTCCTTCCTTTTGTTCAGGCTTCTCTCAGTATCTGAGGTTCATGTCATTAGCCCTAACGAGCTAGATCATCCTCATCCTAACAAGCAAGGATTACAAAGCACTAACAAGCTTTTCTTGTTGTTGTTTTACAGTTTTTTTAATTACTTTGACAGTGGCCTCCAATTACCTGCTGTAAGGAGTCCCTGGGGAGGCTCTGTCAGCAATAGCCCTCAGTGGGGCCAATCACTGCTTCAAGGTACTTTCAGTTTTGCTTCTGGCTTCCTGAGCACTTTGTTCAGTCTTCCCTCAGCACCTGAGGATCATGGACTCAGCACCAAACACACCCTGGGAGTCATTAAAGTGCAGAGAGCCCTGAGGAGCCTTTTGTCTCCCTGTCTCTTCAGGTCTTCAAGACCCTTACAGCTCATTGGGAGCATTTTCATCATGTAGTTCGGGAGGAAGATTTCAGACAGTACCTCAAAAATGGGGGTTATGTCAATGGGTATTTTGGATGATTTTCAGTTGAGAGAAGAGCTGATAGAAGCATTCTGCAAGTGATATTGGTCTAGGGTGTCTTTTTTAATAATTTATTATATTTTAAATACTGTTTTAAGATATTTAATAACAAAAGAGTTTTAAAATGTATGCTAAGCAAATGCAATTATACAACATATAAGAGAAAAATACAACATCATGAAATAGAGCAGAATGAAGTATAACATCACAAAATATCTACAATACAGAAATCACTGAAAAATAGAATGTTTCAAATATTTTTAAAGCAGTTATGAAGGAAAATGCAGCTCTGAAACTGATGTGAAGCAGAAAAAATATTTTTATGTTTTACTTGCATTTGTTTAACATTAATTTTAGAACAAGTCTGACTAATGATTTATTTGGCTTTATCTCATTGTTAGTTTTTCCTTTCTCATCTTGTATTGAGTTGCCTTTATCTCTCCTCTAAGCTGAGAAGCCACAAAAGAGAGCCTTTCAAATAAAGAAATCCAAGCCATTTTCATTAGGCACATAATGAAAGATTCCTCCTTAACTACATTATGAAAAGACTCCAATTAGCTGTTCAAGTTGTGAGGACCTGAAGATCATTACAGGAAAAGTCACAGCTCGTTAGGGTTGTTGTATTTTAATGAGCCCCACAGTATATTTGGTGCTGAGTCCACGAACCCAGGTGCTGAGAGATGGATGAATGAATGAATAGTTTCAAGAAGCCAGAAGCAAAACTGAAAGTACCTTGAAGCAGTGATTGGCCCCACTGAGGGCTATTGCTGACAAAGCCTCCCCAGGGACTCGTTAGAGCAGGTAATTGGAGGCTGTGATTGCAGGGAGGCAAAGTCCCTGTGCAGGTGGCTCTGAAGCTAAGAATTCTTAGTGTCTTTATTTATTCTATGAAGCAGTGAGGCCAAACTCTGAGCCCCAGGCAATAGGAAGGCAGATCCTACCCCTCACTTGTGGGTCAGGACTCTTCTTGGGGGCAGTGGGTGGGAGGATGAGCAACACCAACTGTAGGAAAACTGTGCAACACCTCCTGGCTACCCCAAGAAGGGACAAGGAAGAAACCAAGTCCAGAGCCTCAACACAAAATTTTGCCTGGTGGTCATGAGACAATGGCCCTTTCTAAAGCTGTCCTTCCAGGTGCAGACTGTCTAGACAAAGGCCATTTCTATTCCCATCCTGAGTCAAACCGTGACAGCAATTATTGGTGCCAGACGTGGGGCTGAATCTTTAGCCCAGGCTCGAAAGTCATTGGTGAATGTTGAAGATTCCAGCTCTGATGGCAGGAATCCCTCAGGTAGCAATGGGCTGCACTTCTGCTGAATCTACTGACGGGTGAAAAACTGAACAGACACTTCCTGCAAAGTTTCTGCTGCAGCTGTTTCCCAAGATGCAGTTGTACATGTGGTGTGCAGCTGGGATCATCCTGCTCTGTGGAGCTGCTCTGCTGATTCTTTTATGTAGATGTGATTGGTTCATGTATGTGATTGTTTTTTATTTATAAGACTGTAGCCAAAGCCATCATCTCTCCTGTGAGAAGATATTGAGTGCTCACAGGGGTTTTGATACTGATCTATAGGGTGGCAGTGTGTAGTAAGGGCTTTGATGTGAACAGAAAGGTCCATGTTGGCAATGGCAGGGTCAGCTTTACCTCTGCGTTTTGTCTCGGGCTGAATCTCCCAGCTCTGGATCTGAATGGCAGGTTTCAGTAGGGATGCTTCTGCTGAATGTTTAGAATGTTCTGTGGATGGTAGAGCAAGATGTTGTTCCCCTCACTGCCACTCCCCCCAGGCAAGGCTGCTGCCACCACTGCTGCTGCTGCAAAGACCAAGGCCACTCGCCCTCCATCCAGTGAGTAAAGGTTCATCCTGTCATCAAGGGAAAGGCAAAGACAACTGGTCCCAGAGCTCATCCCTGTCTGAAATCTCCACAGCTTCCACAGGACCAGGAAGAGAGTGATGGAGAAGATTCTTCTCAAGCAGATGGAGGAGCAGGCCCTTCTCAAGCAGATGACAACGATGACCTTGTCCAACCTTTCTCTCTAAAGGAACTGCACCTCATGAGAAAGGACTTGACCCTCCATGAAGGTGAGCCCCTTCTGCCTTGGTTGCTCTGCTGCTTTGATAGTGGGGCTGAAATCTATGACATGGACGAAAGAGAAGGCAGGCAGTTGGGATCCCTGGCCAGAGATGCTGCATTGATAGAGCCCTTGGGAGTAAGGCAGGAACTCCCAGCCTGTGGAGCCAACTTCTTTCAGCTGTGAGGCAGAGATACCCCCACAAGGGTGACATCGACTGGCGCCGAAGCAGAACAGCCACTCTTGAGAGAGACATCACGTGTCTGAGAGAACTGGCTGTGCCTGAGGTGATCTATGATAACAAGGGGTTACAGATCCTGGTGACCTTCTGTGCCACACACAAATGCTCCAGAGGTCTGTGCAGGCTGTGCCAGCAGCACATGCCCAGATGTTCTCCTTCAGGGGATGATTTGATGACTACAAAAGACCAACTGTGAGTGAAGTGGCTTTCAAAGCACGACAGTATGGAGACATGATCTCTGATCCCCATCAGTTCCACACCTCAGCCATGGAAGAAATGACTGAGGGAAGGAATGAGATGCCTGAGAGATGGGAAGGCTGGTGCTGCAGCCATGAAGGGGACACGTCCTGCTAGGAGACAGCAGCAAGAGAGGCAGGACCCACTTGGATGCCACCTGTGGTCTCTCTAGTGTGATCTTATAAAGAGGACATGAGAACCTGAGACAATAAACCCACTGCTGTTCTCCTGAGACGTGTACAAGGGCTGCTAAATAGAAGGAATGAAGGAGATGGTCCTTCCAGGAAGACTTGAGTCAGACAATGGGACTCCTTTCAAAACCAGTCTAGTGACTGGCTGGGCCAAAGGGGGGTGGGTGGGTGGTATCTCTCCCTATTTTGGCTTGAACCACATCTGTCTCCCCAAGGCCAGATGTCTGGTTTCATGGCCTTGCAGCGTGCCTCTAAATAAAGAGAGATCTGTCTGCTGGTTACAGCTACACAGTAAGTGTTGCACCTGATAGTTAGAGATTGTCATAAAAATATACATCTATATGTAGTGCTGGGTTGTGAGATTCCTCTAGAGGTCCTCTTTGGTTCAGGCCTCAGTACTTCATATGGCCTTGTATGGAATGTATGGCCATGACATCACCATGGGGCAGTAGAGCCTGAAATGGGATGTATGGCCATGACATCACCATGGGTGGCCAGTTTGGGAAGCAGGGGGATGTCCACAGCCTGCAGGGAAAGAGCTGCAGGAGTCAGACACTGTAGGACAGCCTGTGGTGGGGACAGCTGGGGGCACAGCCATGGCTGAGAGCCCCCAGCCCAGGTCTTGATCTCCTGGGCTGTGGAGCTTCTCTCTGCAGCTGCTGCCTACGAGGAGACACCTTCTCATGAGAGCAGCAGGACTCCATGGGCTCCTCATCACACCTGTGAGCCTGAGAAAGAGTGTCTCCTAGTCCTGCTCCAGGCACTGCACATCCCCACATCCCAGTGCCCGGGCAGAGCCCTGAGCAACGTGTGAGGGGCAGGATCTCTTCTCCCAGGGCCTCTGGGTCAGGGCTTGCACCTTGGAATCATCTCCCCCAGCCAGGCTGACTCCAGCTCAGAGCCATCTTGTCCTTGCCTTTGCCTGCCTGTCAGCAGGGCCTCCAGGTTCCTGCTCTCACCAGAGCCCAGGCAGCTTTGTCAGGGATGTCCCTCAGTGGGACCCCTTCACACTGCCAGAAACTCTGGAGTTTGCACCTGACTCTGGCTTCTGGAGAGGTTTCTTCAGCTTCACTGCTCATCAGAGCCACCTTGCCATGGCCTTTCCCTGCCTGCCATGAGTGCTTCCAGGTTCCTGCTCTAAGCAGCCCCTGTGCAGCCTTTCCTGGTAATGGTCCTCCCTGGGACCCATTAATGCTGCAGAAAGTTGGGAGTGTGCAGCTGAGCCTGCCTTGTGGAGAGGAGCCCCAGCAGGGGCTGAGGGCACTGCCTGCAGGCAGCAGGGGAGAGGAGCCAGGCAGGGAGAGAGGATAAAGGCAGGCAGGAGGGGCAGGAGGGCTGAGAGCTGCTGAAGGAGACATCTTCACAGCCCTGGGCATGGTGAGTGTCTCTTTGCATGCCCCTCTGTGCGGGGGGAGGAACCAGTCCTGGAGCTGCTGGCTTGGACAGGAGACCCAGACTCCTGCAGCTTTGCAGGGAGGGAGGAGCAGGTTTGTCAAGGCCCCTGAGAAAGTGCCTTCAGCCTTTCCTCTGCCTGCAGGAAGCACTGCCCTCAGCTCTGTGCTCTCCCCAGGGCTGATCTGGTCTCCTCTTCAGGAGTGGCCAGCACAGAGCTGCCCCTGGGCAGGGTCCTGCTGCCAGGAGGGCTCTGCAGGGCAGAGCTGAGCACAGGCTGGGTGGGATGGGGCTGTGAGCAGGGGCCAGGGAGGAGAGGTGGGGACAGCTTCCAGCAGGAGCAGCTGCAGTCAGGTCCCTTCCCCGCAGCAAGCCCTTGGTCTCCTCTGCTCCACAGCAGAGCTCCTGGCTCCAAGGCACTGGGATCTCAGTCTGAGTCACCTACTCAGCAGCTTCTCATCCTCTTTCCCATGTTCCCCCTCCTGTGGAGCAGGAAAAGCTCTTTTGGCAGCTGGGCTTCTCACAGCACCCTTGGTGAGCACAGACCAGAGCTCCAGCCGGGGAGCTGGGGTACGAAGTGGGGAAGGGAAGAGATTTGCTCAGGGCTGTCCTGACTTGTGAGTGTGCTTTCCTCCTCTGGCAGCACCCCATGAGGAAAGGGCTGGGATGTCCAACAGCAGCTCCATCAGCCAGTTCCTCCTCCTGGCATTCGCAGACAGGCGGGAGCTGCAGCTCCTGCACTTCTGGCTCTTCCTGGGCATCTACCTGGCTGCCCTCCTGGGCAACGGCCTCATCATCACCACCATCGCCTGGGACCACCACCTCCACACCCCCATGTACTTCTTCCTGCTCAACCTCTCCCTCCTCGACCTGGGCTGCATCTCCACCACCCTCCCCAAAGCCATGGCCAATTCCCTCTGGGACACCAGGGCCATCTCCTACTCTGCATGTGCTGCACAGGTCTTGTTCTTTGCCTTCTTCCTTGAAGCAGAGTGGTCCCTTCTCACCATCATGTGCTATGACCGCTACGTGGCCATCTGCAGACCCCTGCACTACGGGACCCTCCTGGGCAGCAGAGCTTGTGTCCACATGGCAGCAGCTGCCTGGGCCTCTGGGTTTCTCAATGCTCTGCTGCACACAGCCAGTACATTTTCACTGCCCCTCTGCCAGGGCAATGCCCTGGGACAGTTCTTCTGTGAAATCCCCCAGATCCTCAAGCTCTCCTGCTCACACTCCTACCTCAGGGAACTTGGGCTTCTCGCTGTTAGTGTCTCCTTAGCATTTGGCTGTTTTGTCTTCATGGTGGTGTCCTATGTGCAGATCTTCAGGGCTGTGCTGAGGATCCCCTCTCAGCAGGGAAGGCACAAAGCCTTTTCCACCTGCCTCCCTCACCTGGCCGTGGTCTCTCTGTTCATCAGCACTGGCATCTTTGCCTACCTGAAGCCCCCCTCCATCTCCTCCCCATCCCTGGACCTGGTGGTGGCAGTTCTGTACTCAGTGGTGCCTCCAGCACTGAACCCCCTCATCTACAGCATGAGGAACCAGGAGCTCAAGGACGCCCTCAGGAAAGTGATTTCTTCATTGTTCAAGAGAGAGATTTAAAGCCTGTTTCCACAAATGACACCACTTTATGTCATTCCACTCTTTTTGTTTGTTTGTTAATTTGCTTTTGCTTTTTGCTTTTTCGGTATTCTACTCTGTGGAGGTTTGTTGTTGTTTTATTTATTATTTGTATTATTATATTTCTCATTACTGCTGTTGTTATTGTCATCCATGGTTTTGTTCCTGCAAAGATGTTTGCACTTGTGTCGCTACAACTGAGACACAGACCTGCTTTGTTTCCTCCTGATCCATTATTAAAGTTTCTAACACTTGCTCTGAGTCCTTGGCTGTCCAGTAACCCAAATCAGCTGCTCTGCATGGCATCCTGTCCCCCAGCCATGTCACTTGCACCACTCAGCTCTCTAGGTCATTGATACAGATATTAACCAGGACTGGTCCCAGGACGGACCCCTGAGGGACACTTGTCACCATCTCCATCTGGACACTGAGCCATTCACCACTGCCCTCTGGATCTGACCATCTCACCCATTCCTCATTCCCTGAGCAGTCCACACATCAAACCCTTCTCTCTCCAGGTTAGAGAGAAGGATGTTTTGAGGGACCACGTCAAGGGCCTCACACAATCCAGGGAGGTGACACCCATGGCTCTTCCCTTCCCAATGATGCAGTCACTCTGCTGCCCTATTTGCAACTGGCCTTATCACTCTGAGCACACACCACTGGCTCCTGGGACACTCCTTGAATGCCCAGGCCCTTCTTCTCAGGGTCACTGCTGAGTTGCTCAGCTCTCAGCCAGCCCTCATTCTGGGGATGATTCTGCCCCTGGCAAAGGACTGACTGCTTCTCTGGGTAAAACTTTGTGAGGTTTCTTCTGACTAAATCCCAGAGTTTTTTGAAGTCCCCCAGGAGTGAAGCTGTGTTTGGACCCCTGTTAATGTGTGTGTACAGGTGGCTCACCCTGACATGGGGGGCCTCTGGCAAGATCAGAGCATGAGGAATTGCAGAACACCACATATCTCAGGTGAAGGCAGTAGTTTTATTCAGAATGTGGCCAAGGTAGGAATGCCCATGGTGACAAGCTCAGAAACACCAAATGAAGGTACAAAGGAAGCCAAAGCAAGGGCCAGGGAGGAAAGTGTGAGCAGAGTTGGGGTCTTTGTGTGGGAGGGCACAGAGATCACAGAATCACAGAACTGTCAGAGTTGGAAGATCATCTAGAGACCATCTAGTCCAACCCCCTGCCAGAGGAGGTTCACCTAGAGCAGGCTGTACAGGGGGTTTTACTGTCTCCAAAGAATCATAGAATCATTAAGGTTGGAAGGGACCTTAAAGATCAGCAAGTTCCAACCCCCATGCCATGAACTGGGCACCCTACCACTAGTCCAGGCTGCACAAATCCTCGTCCAACCTGGCCTTAAAATCCTCCAGGGATGGGGCATCAACAGCCTCCCTGGGCAGCCCATTCCAGCTCCTCAGCAGCCTCAGAGTGAAGAATTTCTTTCTAATATCTCACTAAATCTCCCCTCTCTCAGTTTAAAACCATTACCCCTTCACCTATCACTGTCCTCTCTCATGAAAAGCCCCTCCCCAACTTTTCTGGAGCCCCTTCAGGCACTGGAAGGTGCTCTAAGATCCCCCCAGAGCCTTCTCTTCTCCAAGCTCAACACCCCCAACTCCCTCAGCCTGTCTTCATAGCAGAGCTGCTCCAGCCCTTTGATCATCCTTGTGGCCTTCTCTGGACCGTCTCCAGCAGCTCCATGTCTTCCCTGTGCTGAGGGCTCCAGAGCTGCTCTCAGTACCCCAGGTGGGGTCTCACCAGAGCACAGCAGAGGGGCAGAATCCCCTCCCTCACTGTGAGGTGTGTTCACCTGATTCATGTTAAAATGGAAAATCACAGGGTGAGGAATAATCTTTTATGGAACAATGTTAGAGTCATAGAATGATGAATAATTCTTTGTGTATAGTATCTTTGCTTGTGCTGCCTGCTTTTGTATAGTGTAACAAAATTTGTATCTTCTGCTTGCATTGAATGAGATTTTTGTATTATGTAGCAGACATTGGGCAAACATCTTAAAGTTATTTTTTAGCATAGACCGGCTTTGTTGTAAAACAATGAGAATAGTATAAAACAGTTTCATGGAAATAATTAACATAACCCAACCCTTTTCTCAAAATAGTAATGCATATGTATTAGTCAAAAAGGATAAAACCTGAGAGATGAAACTGTTTGGGGCACGTCTTGGTGGAGCAGAGACTCCCGGCGCGCCCAGCGCTGTTTGCTGCTTCCGTTCGCTTAATAAATTACTGATTTGGATAAAGATCCCACTTGGGAACAAGTCATTTATCACAGCTGGGGGCTCGTCCGGGATGTTCTCAGTTCCAGAATTCTGACTTGATCTAGGAGGGGCACCCCACTGTTTGGTAGCTCCTGACCAGGTCAGGTTGGGACTAACGCCATCCTGAACCTGAACAGGTCTTCCAGCCGCGGTTCCAATCTCCCGCCAGGGACTTGGCCGGTGAAGGACTGAAGCGATTCTTGTGGTATTCGTGGGTGGGTGACAGGTCCTAGACCCCCTGCAGGACACTCTTACTGGGGACCAAGGGCTGGAGGAATTGCCACAGTAAAATTCCTAGGACCAGAAAACAGGGAGCAAACTCCCGGATAATGATTAGAAATTGGGATGAAAGGGGCCCCAGAAAAAGAAAAACAAAACAAAACAAAAGAAAACAACATCGGGTTTGTGGTAGCCCTGTTAAATACTACAGATGTAAGAAATTTTAGGAAGGAAATGGGGACCCTATTAGATGATCCCCTCAGAGTAGCTGAAAAGCTGGATCAATTCCTAGGTCCCAATACTTATACTTGGGAAGAAATACAATCCATTTTAGGAATATTATTTACTGCTGAAGAGAGAGGGATGATTAGACAGGCTGGGATGAGAATTTGGGAAAGACAGAATCAGGCAGGACTCCCGGGAGACCAGAAGTGGCCAAATGTGGATCCCCACTGGGATCATCAACAACTCCAGGGGAGACAGAATATGAGAGATTTCAGAACACTAATCATACAAGGAATAAGGGAAGCGGCCCCTCGAGGACAAAATATTAATAAAGCATTTAATGAATAACAAGGAAAAGATGAATCTCCAACAAAATGGTTAGAAAGGCTGAGAAAAAGCCTACAAATGTATTCTGGAATTGATCCAAATACAGTGGCTGGAACTGCACTTCTTAGGACACAATTTGTAGCTAAATCGTGGGGGGATATAAGAAGAAAGTTAGAAAAACTCGAAGATTGGCAGGAAAGAGGATTAGAAGAGTAACTTAGAGAAACCCAGAAAGTCTGTGTAAGGAGAGACAAGAAAGAACAAGAAGAAAAAGCAAAAATCCTTGTAGCAGCAGTAAGAGAAAGTCAGAAAAATAAAACTCCATCTGGAGAGAAAGAGGAAAAAAGAAAAGAACAGGCGTCTCCAGGACAACATGATAAAAAAAGATTCACGGCTCCTGTCTGTTATTATTGTAACAAAAAAGGACACGTTCAGAGGAACTGCCGCAAGCGGGAACAAGGTGAGAAAATGTTTAAAGAGGAATAGGGGTGTCAGGGGCTTTATTTTTTGGGGACTTCAACATCAACAGAGCCCTTGATAAAATTATTAATAGGTCCCCTACAAAGAGGAAGTTTTATTTTCAGTGGATACAGGGGCCGAAAAATGAACCATTCAGAAACTTCCAAAGGGAGTAGAAAAAGGAAAAGATTATATGTCAGTAATAGGGGCAAAAGGAGAGCCTTTTAAAGTACCCATCTTAAAAGATGTAGAAACAGAAACAGAAAAGAAAATTAGTCTTAATGACTTACTTTTGCTCCCTGAAGTAGAATATAATTTATTAGGAAGGGATCTGATTTTAAAATTAAATTTGAGCATTCAAAGCCAAGGGGAAAAATTTCAGATTGAATTATATACATTAGCACAGGAGGACGAAAAAGCCATCAACCCCTCGGTGTGGTATAAAGAAGGAGAAACTGGAAAAATAGAAATGGACCCCATAAACATTCAAATAGTCGATCCCCAATGACCAATCAGAATCAAACAATATCCCATCCCTATGGAAGGTCGAAAAGGATTAAAACCTGTAGTTGAAAGGCTTTTAGAAAAAGGAACTTGAGAACCATGTACGTCACCTCATAACACACCCATTCTCCCTGTAAAGAAACCAGATGGGTCATGTAGGATGGTACCAGACCTGAGGGCTGTGAATCAGCGAACAATTACTAAATTCCCTGTGGTGGCAAATCCTTATACTTTATTGAGTCATGTATCTCCCAAATATACTTGGTATAGTGTCATAGATTTAAAGGATGCTTTTTGGGCCTGTCCTTTAGATGAGAAATCCAGAGATTATTTTGCCTTTGAGTGGGAGGATCCCGAAACGGGACGAAAACAACAACTAAGATGGACTGTATTACCACAGGGGTTTACAGAATCACCCAGTTTATTTCGACAAACTTTAGAAAAAAAATTTTACAAGATTTTCTTTTACCTAAGGAAGTAAAATTATTGCAATATGTGGATGATTTATTAATTGCAAGAAAAAGTGAAGAGGGGACCCGAGAAGCCACCATTAAACTTTTTAGGAGAAAAAGGATTAAAGGTATCCCAGTCAAAGGTACAATTTGTAGAACAGGAGGTAAAATACTTAGGACATTGGCTGAGTAGAGGAAAGAAAAAGTTGGATCCTGATAGAGTATCTGGGATCCTATCCTTAAGACCCCCACAAACCAAAAAGGAAATTTGGCAAGTCTTGGGATTATTGGGGTATTGTAGACCATGGCTTGAAAGTTAACTAATAACAAACTTAAATGGTCCGCAGAAGATGATAAAAAAATTGAAGAAATAAAAAGGATATTAATACAAGCACCAGTATTAAGTCCCCCAGATATGGAAAAACCTTTTTATCTCTTTGTGAATACATCAAACCAAACTGCATACAGGGTCCTCACTCAAGACTGGGCAGGAATCAGAAAACCTGTGGGGTGCTGTTCTAAGTTACTTGACCCAGTGAGTAGAGGATGGCCTGCTTGTTTACAAGCCTTGGTTGCTACAGCATTATTAATAGAGGAAGTCAGGAAGATTACTTTTAATGCTCCTTTAAAGGTGTACACCCCACATAATGTTAGAAATGTTTTACAACAAAAAGCAGAAAAATGGTTAATGGGTAGCCAGATCCTAAAATACGAAGCAATCCAGCACAATTTTTGTTTGGAGAACCATCAGAGGAATTACAACATAAGTGCTTAGAAGTAATTGAGACCCAGACTAAGGTGAGACCAGACTTAAGGGACATTGAGTTGGAAAGAGGAGAAATACTTGTTATAGATGGCTCCCCCTGAGTAGTAGAAGGAAAAAGAAGATCAGGATATGCATGAGTTAATAAGAAATTAAAACTTGAGGAATCAGGATCCCTAAGCCCCTCATGGTCAGCTGAGGCTTGTGAGTTATATGCCTTATACAGGGCCCTGGAGTTATTAAATGGAAAAAGTGGGACTATATTTACAGATTCTAAATATGCATATGGAGTGGTCCACACTTTTGGAAAGATTTGGGAAGAGAGAGGTTGAATTAACACTCAAGGAAAGAACCTTGTACATCAGGAATTAATAATAAGAATTTTAAGGGCATTAAGAGACCCACTTTTTAAGAGCCCACAAATGTATTCCGGAATTAATTTGAATACAGTGGCTGAGACTGCACTTCTTAGCACACAATTTGTAGCAAAATCATGGGGAGATATAAAAAGGAAATTAGAAAAACTCGAGGATTGACAGGAAAGAGGATTAGAGGAGTTACTTAGAGAAGCCAAGAGAGTCTTTAAGTTAGGAGAGACAAAGCTGTTAGGAGAGAAAAAGGGAAAAGTTGTATGTACACAGCTTCGGTTGAACACTAGTGATGGGGAGGATGTGTACAATTGTGTGCAGATGTGTTCGGGGAAAAGAAGGGAAGAAGAAGCAGGAAGGAAGTTGTCTTCTGGGATCTCTGACCTTCCTCTGGGCTCACATAGCTCTCTGGAATGGAAGATCTCTGGCCAGTTTTGCTGTCTGTCTCACTCAGCCTCCTCCGGGGGGGTCAGAGATCTCCCTGTAGCGTCTGAGCCGGCAGAGTGAAGGTGCGACCTTGAAGCCCCAGCAGTTAGAGAAACATTCCAGTGTCTTATCAGCTCTAGCTAGGACACTGTTGCTAGTTAAAAGAAAGAAATTAAACTTGAGCATTCAGTCAAGGGGACAAATTGCAGATTAAATTAAAGACTTTTGGAAAAAGGGAATTTTAAAACCATGTACGTCACCTCATAACACACCCGTTCTCCCTGTGAAGAAACCAGATGGGTCATATAGGATGGTACAAGACCTAAGAGCTGTGAATCAGCGAACAATCACAAAGTTCCCTGTGGCAGCAAATCTTTATACTTTACTGAGTCATGTATCCCCCAAATACACTTGGTAGAGTGTAATAGATTTAAAGGATGCTTTTTGGGCCTGTCCTTTGGATGAGGGATCCAGAGATTATTTTGCCTTTGAGTGGGAGGATCCCGAAATGGGACAAAACAACAACTAAGATGGACTGTATTACCACAGGGGTTTACAGAATCACCCAGTTTATTTGGACAAACTTTAGAACAAAATTTTTTACAAGATTTCCTATTACCCAGGGAGGCAAAATTATTGCAATATGTGGATGATTTATTAATAGCAGGAGAAACTGAAAAGGGGACCCAAAAAGCCACCATTAAATTGTTAAACTTTTTAGGAGAAAAGCCTGGGGACAGTTGCTGTATGTTCCTGAGGCAGGTTGTAACTTACTGGGCAGGAACATGACTATACAATTGGGCTTGCAAATCAGAACACACTCAGAATGTGTGGTTATAACAGAACAAGATGAGGCTGGAATAGATCCCTTGGTGTGCGGTCTTATGAGAGATCGGGCAGAACCCCCTTGCTTTCACCGCAGTGGGAGGCTGGTGTGGCTGGATTCTGCCTTCGCTCTCCTGGGACGAGCTGCACGGCAGCTGCACACTTTGTTGTGGGGCAGGACCTGAGAAAAGGTTTAAAGATGATCCTAAATGGTGAAATTAAGATGCAAACAAGGTCAGATATCACCTGCACAGCAGATTTTTATTAGTGTAACAACCACCCTCAACCTAAAGTCCCCGGAAGTCCAAATGTTTTTTTTTTTTCTCTGCTACCACTCTCCTCGGGTCAATGATGTCTCCTTTGGCTGTAACAGTCCAATCGGTGTTTTCCGTCCACAGTGATAGCAGAAAGGAACCGAAAAGCTTAACAATTATAACAACTAACAATCAACATTAACAATTAACAATTTCTTAACAATCAATAATCAACATTAACAATTAACATTTTCTTAAACCGGGGTCTCTTGCTGGGAAGAGTTAGAGGGAATAGATTCAGTATTTTCAGGGGATGAGGGTGACCATCTACAGAAACAACTCTATACTCCACGCAACCAGAGACACAAACGACTACACACTCCACGCAAACGATTACAAGGCCAGAGCACATACAAAATAAAACCACAAAAAACGATAATAAGAAGAGCAAGCATGATGAGGTAGGCATGTACGGCACCTTCCAGGATTGCAGTTTGTTTTTCCATAAGCCCCTGGATGTTATTTTGCAAGGCCTTCATGTCGCTTTGCAGAATTTCGAAGCTGCTCATGGCTGGTCCTTTGTGTCCGGGTCTGGTGTCCTGGGGTGCGATGGGTGCGATGTGCAGAGGTGCAGCGCGCTGGCCTGGCCCGAGCTGGTCTGTCTGTGCCTGCGCTGGTCCGGCCACACAGAAGGATAAAGGATGCCCACGCCCTCGTCCCATCAAGGCGCCTGTGCAGCTCAGTTGTTTGTTTTTTGCTTCGTAGATCATTTTAGTTTTTAAGCTAGCTATGTAAAAACAAACTATAAAACACATGATAGGGAATCTGTGAAATAGCGTTTGCTCATAGAATCCTTACCTTTGATGGTTTTGGTTGGTAAACTGCACAAATGTGTTTAACACCGTCTAGAGATAAAATAGTTATAAACTGTGTCTTGGCTACTACATATTGGATAAGTTGGATAGAACATGGAGTCTACCCATTGTTCTGCTAAGAATCAGGACTGCTCCTCGCAAAGACATACAGGTGTCACCTTATGAAATGCTGTTTGGACTGCCATATTTAGGCAAAGGTGATGGACTTCTGAAAAAGGATGGACCCATGTATTGTGAGTAAAAGGTCTTCTATGAACTTTTCGGATGAAGAGGAATATGGAGAACTGTTCACACAACAAACTAAAGAGACATCAAGTTTATACTCCTGGTTCACCATACAGTCAGAGGAAACACTAAGACAAGTTCAATATATTTTCTGGAGAGATCGGGCCTTACCCCCTCAGACAGGAGGGGCAGGACTTTATAGGACTATACCATTATCTGTAACCTATGCTTTAGCTTGTGATTTAGAAAAGGACAATATTGTGATCCTCCAATACCAACTCACACTCCATGTATTAAACACCCCAAATTGAACCATTTAGGATGGGTTATGTGTAAATGTCAAATATGTCACCAATATTGGTCATGTATTTCATATAAACGAAGGCCCAGTTCTGAGAATACCAGAGAATTGGGAAGTATTTGAACAAAATTGGAATATGACTCTAAATTATTGTAGGCAAAAATTTGGAGGACAACTAGTTTAAATTAAGGGCAAAAACAACATACAAATTGGAAGGAGCTAACCTGAAAACCCTGCGAGTGTTCAGAAAAAGCCACCCCTTAAAATAAAAGACAGACAAGAGAGCAAGACCGGGTAGGGAACCGGTGGTGCGGCTTAAAAGGTCTGCCAAGGGCTGCAACCCCTTCGGGCTGTGACCGCCGACCACTATGGCCCTTACCAGACCTCTGCTAGTCCTGTTTGGGTGAGTTCTTTAGCCCTAACTACAGCCACCAACTGCACTCAATGTGTAGTTACTACTAAATGGGGACAGGTAAGCTCTCAAACTTTGGTGTATCATACTATCTATGACTGTAAAGGTCAAAAATTAAGACACTGTATTCATAACGAGCCCCAGTATGCTTTATGCAAAGAAGGAAACAGGACTATATGCTATGATCCAAAAGAACTCCCCTATCAATATTGGGTGGAGATTAGAACAAATGACCAGAATGGGAGATTGATAGGATCAAGTAAGGTGATTGGGAATCTGACTACACCTGTCTGAGTGTCTTTTGATGCATGTGACGCTATTGATGGTGACCCATACACTAATTGCGGGAACATGGGTTGGAGGAAACATTATAGTCAGAGTGAAAAATATGTATGTGTTAAACCTAAGTCGTCACTACCCACCAACTGCTATCACAGTGAGGTGGAAGAGACTGCCAGGAGCTATTACTGTTGTGCTGCCGGGTGGAGTTGTGCCTGTTGGAGTACAGCTCCTAGCTGGAGATGGCCTCCACAAGGTAAAGGTACCGGATTAGAGGCAGAAATAGCAAAAGGAATAATCCACTCCAATTGTACAGCTCATTCTTGTAACCCTGTTAATCTAACTATTTGGAATCCAGAAAAATGGAAACAACAAGAGGTGAAAATTGGAATACTGATTTATGGACCTGGAGAAGATCCAGGTGCTGTTTTACAGATAACAATTAAAGAAAAATCTAGAGAGTCAATACAACACCGGTTATTGTTTCACTCCTTTTATCATGAACTAGAAACAGGAGTAAAATATGAAATTCCCACCGTAGCCAAAAATTTATTTGTAAATCTTGCTGAAAACATTGCTAAATCATTAAATGTAACCAATTGCTATGTTTGTGGTGCAACAAATCAAGGAGAACGATGGCCATGGGAGGCTATGGAAAGCAATATAAGTGATCCAAACAGATGGAGAACAGTAGAAAAGGGAAACAGGAAACAACAATGGGTACTTCAAACAAGTATAATTGGAAGAAGTTGATGGCAAAATTTAAGGAATGATGGAAAACAAGTAGATGACCTGGAATGTGAAGGAGGTTACTTGTGGAATGAAACTCGAAAGGATTGGGACCAGTGGGGAAGCCCACTAGAGATGAATGGTCAATCTAAGAATTGGACCAATGGAACGAATATACCAAATGGTTGGTCTTCAAGACACTTACAGCTCATTGGGAGCATTTTCATCATGTAGTTCAGGAGGAAAATTTCAGACAGTACCTCATAAAAATGAGGGGTTAATTTAAAGTATATTTTGGTTGATTTTCAGTTGAGAGAAGAGGTGATAGTAGCATTCTCCAAGTGATGGTGGTCCAGGGTGTCTTTTTTAATAGTGTTGTGGGGTTTTTTTAAATACTGTTTTATGACATTAAATAACTAAATGCTTTTAAAATGTATGCTCAGCAAATGCAATTATACAATGTTTAAGATAAAAATCCATCATGAAATACAGTGTAATGAAGTAGAACATCACAAAATATCTACAATACAGATATCACTGAAAAATAGAATGTTTCAAAGATTTTTAAGGCAGTTATGAAGGAAGATACAGCTCTGAGACAGATGTGAAGCAGAAAAAATATTTGTATGCTTTACTTGCATTTGTTTAACATTAATTTTAGAACAAGTCTGACTAATGATTTATTTGGCTTTATCTCATTGTTAGTTTTTCATTTCTCATCTTGTATTGAGTTGCCTTTATCTCTCCTCTAAGCTGAGAAGCCACAAAAGAGAGCATTTCAAATAAGGAAAACCAAGCCATTTTCATTAGGCACATAATGAAAGATTCCTCCTTAACTACATGATGAAAAGACTCCAATTAGCTGTTCAAGTCTTGAGGACCTGAAGATCATTACAGGAGAAGTCACAGCTCGTTAGGGTTGTTGTATTTTAATGAGCCCCACAGTGTATTTGGTGCTGAGTCCATGAACCCCAGGTGCTGAGAGATGGATGAATGAATGAATGGTTGGTTTCGAGAAGCCAGAAGCAAAACTGAAAGTGCCTTGAAGCAGTGATTGGCCCCACTGAGGGCTATTGCTGACAAAGCCTCCCCAGGGACTCGTTAGAGCAGGTAATTGGAGGCTGTGATTGCAGGGAGGCAAAGTCCCTGTGCAGGTGGCTCTGAAGCTAAGAATTCTTAGTGTCTTTATTTATTCTATGAAGCAGTGAGGGCAAACTCTGAGCCCCAGGCAATAGGAAGGCAGATCCTACCCCTCACTTGTGGGTCAGGACTCTTCTTGGGGGCAGTGGGTGGGAGGATGAGCAACACCAACTGTAGGAAAACTGTGCAACTCCTCCAGGCTACCCCAAGAAGGGACAAGGAAGAAACCAAGTCCAGAGCCTCAACATGAAATTTTGCCTGGTGGTCATGAGACAATGGCCCTTTCTAAAGCTGTCCTTCCAGGTGCAGACTGTCTAGACAAAGGCCATTTCCATTCCCATCCTGAGTCAAACAGTGACAGCAATTATTGGTGCCGAACCTGGGGCTGAATCTTTAGCCCAGGCTCTAAAGTCATTGGTGAATGTTGAAGATTCCAGATCTGATGGCAGGAATCCCTCAGGTAGCAATGGGCTGCACTTCTGCTGAATCTACTGACGGGTTGAAAACTGAACACACATTTCCTGCAAAGTTTCTGCTGGAGCTTTTTCCCAAGATGCAGTTGTACATGTGGTGTGCAGCTGGGATCATCCTGCTCTGTGGAGCTGCTCTGCTGATTCTTTTATGTAGATGTGATTGGTTCATGTATATGATTGGTTTTAATTTATAAGACTATAGCCAAAGCCATCATCTCTCCTGTGAGAAGATATTGAGTGCTCACAGGGGTTTTGATACTGATCTATAGGGTGGCAGTGTGTAGTAAGGGCTTTGATGTGAACAGAAAGGTCCATGTTGGTAATGGCAGGGTCAGCTTTACCTCTGCGTTTTGTCTCGGGCTGAATCTCCCAGCTCTGGATCTGAATGGCAGGTTTCAGCAGGGATGCTTCTGCTGAATGTTTAGAATGTTCTGTGGATGGTAGAGCAAGATGTTGTTCCACTCACTGCCACTCCCCCCCAGGCAAGGCTGCTGCCACCACTGCTGCTGCTGCAAAGACCAAGGCCACTCGCCCTCCATCCAGTGAGTAAAGGTTCATCCTGTCATCAAGGGAAAGGCAAAGACAACTGGTCCCAGAGCTCATCCCTGTCTGAAATCTCCACAGCTTCCACAGGACCAGGAGGAGAGTGATGGAGAAGAATCTTCTCAAGCAGATGGAGGAGTAGGCCCTTCTCAAGCAGATGACAACGATGACCTTGTCCAACCTTTCTCTCTAAAGGAACTGCACCTCATGAGAAAGGACTTGACCCTCCATGAAGGTGAGCCCCTTCTGCCTTGGTTGCTCTGCTGCTTTGACAGTGGGGCTGAAATCTATGACATGGACGAAAGAGAAGGCAGGCAGTTGGGATCCCTGGCCAGAGATGCTGCATTGATAGACCACTGGGAGTAAGGCAGGAACTCCCAGCCTGTGGAGCCAACTTCTTTCAGCTGTGAGGCAGAGATACCCCCACAAGGGTGACATCGACTGGCGCCGAAGCAGAACAGCCACTCTTGAGAGAGACATCACGTGTCTGAGAGAACTGGCTGTGCCAGAGGTGATCTATGATAACAAGGGGTTACAGATCCTGGTGACCTTCTGTGCCACACACAAATGCTCCAGAGGTCTGTGCAGGCTGTGCCAGCAGCACATGCCCAGATGTTCTCCTTCAGGGGATGATTTGATGACTACAAAAGACCAACTGTGAGTGAAGTGGCTTTCAAAGCAGGACAGTAGGGAGACATGATCTCTGATCCCCATCAGTTCCACACCTCATCCATGGAAGGAATGACTGAGGGAAGGAATAAGATGCCTGAGAGATGGGAAGGCTGGTGCTGCAGCCATGAAGGGGACATGTCCTGCTAGGAGACAGCAGCAAGAGAGGCAGGACCCACTTGGATGCCACCTGTGGTCTCTCTAGTGTGATCTTATAAAGAGGACATGAGAACCTGAGACAATAAACCCACTGCTGTTCTCCTGAGACGTGTACAAGGGCTGCTAAATAGAAGGAATGAAGGAGATGGTCCTTCCAGGAAGAATTGAGTCAGAAAGTGGGACTCATTTCAAAACCAGTCTAGTGACTGGCTGGACCAAAGGGGGGTGGGTGGGTGGTATCTCTCTCTATTTTGGCTTGAACCACATCTGTCTCCCCAAGGCCAGGTGTCTGGTTTCATGGCCTTGCATCGTGCCTCTAAATAAAGAGAGATCTGTCTGCTGGTTACAGCTACACAGTAGGTGTTGCACCAGATATGTAGAGGTTGTCATCAAAATATACATATGTATATAGTGCTGGGTTGTGAGATTCCTCTAGAGGTCCTTTTTGGTTCAGGCCTCAGTAACTCATATGGCCTTAAATGGGATGTATGACCATGACATCACCATGGGGCAGTAGAGCCTTAAATGGGATGTATGGCCATGACATCACCATGGGTGGCCAGTTTGGGAAGCAGGGGGATGTCCACAGCCTGCAGGGAAAGAGCTGCAGGAGTCAGACACTGTAGGACAGCCTGTGGTGGGGACAGCTGGGGGCACAGCCATGGCTGAGAGCCCCCAGCCCAGGTCTTGATCTCCTGGGCTGTGGAGCTTCTCTCTGCAGCTGCTGCCTACGAGGAGACACCTTCTCATGAGAGCAGCAGGACTCCATGGGCTCCTCATCACACCTGTGAGCCTGAGAAAGAGTGTCTCCTAGTCCTGCTCCAGGCACTGCACATCCCCACATCCCAGTGCCCGGGCAGAGCCCTGAGCAACGTGTGAGGGGCAGGATCTCTTCTCCCAGGGCCTGTGGGTCAGGGCTTGGACCTTGGAATCATCTCCCCCAGCCAGGCTGACTCCAGCTCAGAGCCATCTTGTCCTTGCTTTGCCTGCCTGTCAGCAGGGCCTCCAGGTTCCTGCTCTCACCAGAGCCCAGGCAGCTTTGTCAGGGATGTCCCTCAGTGGGACCCCTTCACACTGCCAGAAACTCTGGAGTTTGCACCTGACTCTGGCTTCTGGAGAGGTTTCTTCAGCTTCACTGCTCATCAGAGCCACCTTGCCATGGCCTTTCCCTGCCTGCCATGAGTGCTTCCAGGTTCCTGCTCTAAGCAGCCCCTGTGCAGCCTTTCCTGGTAATGGTCCTCCCTGGGACCCATTAATGCTGCAGAAAGTTGGGAGTGTGCAGCTGAGCCTGCCTTGTGGAGAGGAGCCCCAGCAGGGGCTGAGGGCACTGCCTGCAGGCAGCAGGGGAGAGGAGCCAGGCAGGGAGAGAGGATAAAGGCAGGCAGGAGGGGCAGGAGGGCTGAGAGCTGCTGAAGGAGACATCTTCACAGCCCTGGGCATGGTGAGTGTCTCTTTCCATGCCCCTCTGTGCGGGGGGGAGGAACCAGTCCTGGAGCTGCTGGCTTGGACAGGAGACCCAGACTCCTGCAGCTTTGCAGGGAGAGAGGAGCAGGTTTGTCAAGGCCCCTGAGAAAGTGCCTTCAGCCTTTCCTCTGCGTGCAGGAAGCACTGCCCTCAGCTCTGTGCTCTCCCCAGGGCTGATCTGGTCACCTCTTCAGGAGGGGCCAGCACAGAGCTGCCCCTGGGCAGGGTCCTGCTGCCAGGAGGGCTCTGCAGGGCAGAGCTGAGCACAGGCTGGGTGGGATGGGGCTGTGAGCAGGGCCAGGGAGGAGAGATGGGGACAGCTTCCAGCAGGAGCAGCTGCAGTCAGGTCCCTTCCCCGCAGCAAGCCCTTGGTCTCCTCTGCTCCACAGCAGAGCTCCTGGCTCCAAGGCACTGGGATCTCAGCCTGAGTCACCTGCTTAGCAGCTTCTCATCCTCTATTCCATGTTCCCCCTGCTGTGGAGCAGGACAAACTCTTTTTGCAGCTGGGCTCCTCACAGCACCCTTGGCCAGCACAGACCAGAGCTCCAGCCAGGGAGATGGAGGAATCTTCTGTAAACAAGGAGAGAGTCAATGTCTGTTTTCTGGGGCTGGGGTTTGAGGGGATGGAATGGGAAGAGATTTGCTCAGGGCTGTCCTGACTTGTGAGTGTGCTTTCCTCCTCTGGCAGCACCTCGTGAGGAAAGGGCTGGGATGTCCAACAGCAGCTCCATCAGCCAGTTCCTCCTCCTGGCATTCGCAGACAGGCGGGAGCTGCAGCTCCTGCACTTCTGGCTCTTCCTGGGCATCTACCTGGCTGCCCTCCTGGGCAACGGCCTCATCATCACCACCATCGCCTGGGACCACCACCTCCACACCCCCATGTACTTCTTCCTGCTCAACCTCTCCCTCCTCGACCTGGGCTGCATCTCCACCACCCTCCCCAAAGCCATGGCCAATCTCCTCTGGGACACCAGGGCCATCTCCTACTTAGCATGTGTTGCACAGCTCTTGTTGTTTTTATTCTTCATCTCAGCAGAGTGGTCCCTTCTCACCATCATGTGCTATGACCGCTACGTGGCCATCTGCAGACCCCTGCACTACGGGACCCTCCTGGGCAGCAGAGCTTGTGTCCACATGGCAGCAGCTGCCTGGGCCTCTGGGTTTCTCAATGCTCTGCTGCACACAGCAAGTACATTTTCACTGCCCCTCTGCCAGGGCAATGCCCTGGGACAGTTCTTCTGTGAAATCCCCCAGATCCTCAAGCTCTCCTGCTCACACTCCTACCTCAGGGAACTTGGGCTTCTTGTGGTTAGTGCCTGTTTAGTGTTTGGGTGTTTTGTCTTCATGGTGGTGTCCTATGTGCAGATCTTCAGGGCTGTGCTGAGGATCCCCTCTCAGCAGGGAAGGCACAAAGCCTTTTCCACCTGCCTCCCTCACCTGGCCGTGGTCTCCCTGTTCATCAGCACTGCCATCTTTGCCTACCTGAAGCCCCCCTCCATCTCCTCCCCATCCCTGGACCTGGTGGTGGCAGTTCTGTACTCAGTGGTGCCTCCAGCAGTGAACCCCCTCATTTACAGTATGAGGAACCAGGAGCTCAAGGACGCCCTCAGGAAAGTGATTTCTTCGTTGTTCAAGAGTGAGAGATTTAAAGCCTCTTTCCAGAAGTGATTCCACTTTATGTCATTACACCATTTTGTTTATTTGTTTTTGGTTTTTGTTCTTTTGGTATTCTGTGCTGTTGGGTTTTTTAATGATTTTTTAATAATTAAGTTATTTCTATTTTTTTAAATTTTATTTATCATTACTATTGTTGTTGTTTTCATCAATAGTTTTGTTCCTGCAAAGATGTTTGCACTTGTGTCGCTACAACTGAGACACGGACCTGCTTTGTTTCCTTTGATCCATTATTAAAGTTTCTAACACTTGCTCTGAGTCCTTGGCTGTCCAGTAACCCAAATTAGCTGCTCTGCATGGCATCCTGTCCCCCAGCCATGTCACTTGCACCACTCAGCTCTCTAGGTCATTGATACAGATATTAACCAGGACTGGTCACAGGACAGACCCCTGAGGGACACTTGTCACCATCTCCATCTGGACACTGAGCCATTCACCACTGCCCTCTGGATCTGACCATCTCACCCATTCACATCCCCTGAGCAGTCCACACATCAAACCCTTCTCTCTCCAGGTTAGAGAGAAGGATGTTTTGAGGGACCACGTCAAGGGCCTCACACAATCCAGGGAGGTGACACCCATGGCTCTTCCCTTCCCAATGATGCAGTCACTCTGCTGCCCTATTTGCAACTGGCCTTATCACTCTGAGCACACACCACTGGCTCCTGGGACACTCCTTGAATGCCCAGGCCCTTCTTCTCAGGGTCACTGCTGAGTTGCTCAGCTCTCAGCCCGCCTTCATTCTGGGGATGATTCTGCCCTGGCAAAGGACTGACTGCTTCTCTGGGTAAAACTCTCTGAGGTTTCTTCTGACCAAATCCCAGAGTTTTTTTAAGAATTGAGAAAACAACACAGTGAGGTGCTGTGCTGGACCTTGATCTCACCTGCAAGGAAGGGCTGGTGAGGGATGCCAAGCTCAAGGGCAGCCTTGGTTGTAGCCAATATCGGCTCCCGACACCAGGGTAACCCCATTGCCCCTCACTCCATCACTCCATGCCCTAGGAAAAAGCCACTCCCCAGCTTTCCTGGAGCCCCTTCAAGTACTGGAAGGTGCTCCAAGGTCTCTCTGGAACCTTCTCTTCTCCAGGCTCAACACCCCCAACTCTCTCAGCCCTTTCATCTTCTTTGTGGTCTCCTCTGGACTCCCTCCAGGAGCTCCATGCCCTTCTGGTCTTGGTCACCCCAGAACTGAACACAGCACCGCAGGGAGGGTCTTCCCACAGCAGAGAAGAGGGGGAGAGTCACCTCCCTCGACAAGAGAAGGCCTGAAGAAACAGCAATACCAGTGATACTAATAAAAGACAAGACAGCATGCTGCACAAGACACCTGCTCACCACCCGGGACACCGTGCGCGTGATTCTTCCGAGCAACAATTCCCCACCCCAGCAACCCCCGAGCTGAGATGCTGAGCCTGACATCCTATGTGTTGAATCAATTCTTACCTCGTGTCTTGGTTTAAACAGACAGGGCGAACCACAGGAGGCCGAATTGCTCCCTATTACCCCTCTCCAGCCTCCCAAGGGAAGATAGAAGTGCAATAAGGAAGATAGACTGACGGGCTGGAAATGGAAACAGGAAGGAATTCACTCTAAAACCGGGAAGGGAGGAACAGGTCGGGGGGAGAACAGGTCTCTCCACTGATACACAAACACATACAAACCCCATCTAGCTGATGGCAGGAACGGGTGGGTGAGGGTCCCTTGCAGCAAGGCCACTTCAGGAGAGGCGTCCACAGCTCCTCACAGCACCTGGTGGAGTTGGATTCCAGAGAGCACCTGGTGAACTGAAGAATCCCCAGGCAGCAGCAGCAGCAGCAGCAGAAAGGAAGGAGGCAGAGGAAGGAAAGGGCCTGAGCTTCTGGTTCTCCTGCTTTTGTAGAGTATGGCAGGAACAGGGGGAATATTGACCCATCCCTGTTCCGACCCTCCTGGGTCTTTCAGGGAGTTAAGGACCCTCTCTCTAGTTCCTCTTACAGGTGCTCAACACCAGGCCAGAATCACTCAAACCCAAACACCCCTGACCCAGGTGCCATTGCCTGCTCAGGACCGACCTTCCAGCCCATGAATCCTGCAGACAGAGGCAGGTGACAGCAAGCCCAGCCCTGAAGGCAGGCTGTGGCCACCAGCAGGAAACACTCCAAGCTGCAACAGGCTGACAAATAGGACTCACAGCCCTGTGGGCAGAGATGGTGGCCAGCAGCTGGGACAGGCTGGTGGCCCTTGGTTCAAGGAAGCACATCCCTCAGCTGCATCCAGGTGGTTTGCAGGGGACGTTGCTGTCAACATGGAGTGACCTGGAGACACTGTCTGTCCTACAGACCCTCACAGCCCCTCAGGAAGAGCTGGGGGGGTTGTGCTCTCTGGGGTTCATCTCACCACCCACACATGATGCTCATGCTCAGGTCTTGTCTGCACAGGGCAAACAGGGACTCCTGCCCTTGCTGACAATGTGTCCCTGTGGGAGGGACAAGCAATCTCTGTCAGCTGTGGTGAGAGGCCAGTGCTGGGGTTGTTCTGGCTGCTGAGTGACAATGGCCATGGAGAGAGTGTCTCTCTCTTCCTCGGCCGGGCACAGAAGGCAGCAGCAGGACAAGGAGCTGCTGGGCTGATGGACCCGGAGCTGCTGAAGCTGCCCCTCGGGGTCAAGGTCCCTGTGCCGCCCGGCTCCAGGGCTGTGTTCCACAGGGCAACGCTGGGGAAACGGTAAAGGAAGCAGCAAGGGGTGGATGCTCGTTGGCTCTGGACAGTGACACTGACTGGACAGGTGGGTCAGGGGGTATCAAAGGGGCGAGGGCAGCAGGTGGGCCCTTCCCTCCTCCCTGAGGCCCGTTCGGACGCTTTCTGCCTGGGACACCCCCCTGCTGCGGACACTGGTGCTGGGACCCTGCCTGCCTGCCTGCCCCGGGTCCAGCCTGAGCCTCAGCGCCGAGCGTGCCGGGGTCCCGAGCCCTGGGGTCGGGGCCGGAGCCCCCTCCCCGTGTTGCTGCCACTGGAGGGGAAACCAGCGGCCGCTGCACCCGCTGCCGAGAGGCTGCCCCTCCGACACCACGGACCTGCCGTCCTGCCTGGCCAGAAGGGGCCACCGACCAACCCTGCCGCTGGGAACGGAGCCTGGGGACAGGCTGGGGGTGACACCACCTCACACACACACACACACACACACACACACACACACACACACACCCCCCACAACCTCTCCAGCAGGACTGACGTCGAGTTTCCTTCCCTCCCCCCTCCTCCCTTTGCTCCTTAACCCTCTCCCTCAAAAGCTCAGGACCTCTTGCATTGCCTCCCTAAAGGACACTTTCTCACCACACACATATTGATATCCCTGGTAGCCATTCACATTTGCATTGTCCCTAAACATCATCCCTGGGTTTGTGTTAACCCTTAATAAACCGATCAGTTTGTGGAGCAACCCTTGGCTTCAGAGGCAATTTCTGAGCGTGGTGGGGTGGGGGTGCTTTCTAACTCCCCCCCTGAAATACGGCCCCGCGGTGGCCGTTCCTCCGTGAGAGGCAGCGCCGCGTGTGACCCTCGGGCTCATTCACAAACCCCTCCACATCGGGAGGGGCAGTCGCAAAAGGATCCTGACAGCCGGGAGGCCCCGGTACCGGCTCGCTACAGCTGATATCATAATGGATGATGTCATAGTTGGTGATGTCATAGTTGGTGATGTCATAATGGGTGATGTCATAATGGGTGTCATCATAGTTGGTGACGTCATAATGGTTGACATCAAAATGGGTGACGTCATAATGGGTGACGTCATAAAGGATTACGTCATCATGGATGATGACATAATGGGTGATGCCGTAATGGATGACGTCATAATGGGTGATGTAATAATGGATGATGTCATAATGGATGATGTAATAACGGGTGACGTCATAATTGGTGACATCATAAAGCATGATGTCATAATGGGTGACGTCACAATGGGTGATGTCATAATGGTGATGTCATAATGGGTGACGTCATAGTGGATGACGTCATAATGGGTGATGTCATAGTTGGTGATGACATAATGGATGCTGTCATAGTTGGTGATATCATAATGGGTGACTTCATAATGGGTTATGTCATAATGGATGACATCATAATGGGTGATGTCATAATGGATGACATCATAATGGATGACAACATAGTTGGTGATGTCATAATGGGTGACATCCTAATGGGTGACATCATAATGAATTTCCACATAATGGATGATGTCATAATGGATGACGTTATAATGGGCGATTTCATAATGTATGATGTCATAATGGAATGGTTGACATCATAATGGGTGATGTCATAATGGGTGACATCATTGTTGGTGATGTCATAATGGGTGACGTGAAAATGGATGATGTCATAATGGATGACTGTTGAAGAATGGCTTGAGCAGCAAGGCCATGGGTCCTTGCAATCTCCTTGAGACTTAAACACAAGTAGCAACTGTACAAGCAATCTCCTTGTTAGCCTAACACAAGTATAACAGTCTCTTTGTTAGCTTAACAAAGGGAGGCACTGGGCCTTGTATATAAGAATGTAACAAGCAAACTAACACAAGGACAAGACAGAGAAGTAGAATAACAGAGAATAAGGAAGAACCCTGAGAACTCTGTGTGTATGTTACCATACAGAAGGTGGAGCATGTAAATAGAGCTATCCAATGATATCATGACTATCCAATGCAATCACTACAAGTAGTTTTGGAAAAGGGTATAAAAGTAACACTGTGTATTCAATAAATCGAAGCTTGCTTGATCAATCACACTGATTCTGGACTGCTTGCCTCCCTCGGCACCGGCAAGTGGCGCCCGAACAGGGACCCCCATTCCTTGTTGTCACCCAAGTCGGCGGGAGCTCCGGAGAAGCACCGGCAGCAGCGACTGGGGAGCAGAAGATCAGCCGCAGAATGCTGGCATCGACAGGCTGATCCCTGCTTGAACCGACCTGAGAGCAGAGGTTCGCCGTCCGGATTGTTGGGCTACTCATGACGATTTTGATGAAGAGCGCGCTCTAAGACAAGGTAAAAGGCTGCACTAAATTATTAGGGTCAGGGATATATAGGTATACTGGCTGAAAATGGAAAGTGAGGTAGCCCTTGGTTTATTATTACGCTTTTTAGAAAAGCGGGCAGTAAAGGATATTGACCTTAAAAAGGAGTTAGCGGGGTTGGTAGCTTTTGGGAAAGATCAAGGGTGTTTTAAGGATCCAGGTGCGTTGTTTCAGGTTGAGGCGTGGCGAGAGTGCGGTGATTTGCTATGGAATAGGGTAATAGATGGTGATAAGGGTGTGAAAAAGTTAATGAAGCCATGGCGGGCAGTGATAAATTGTCTTAAACAGTATCAGGCAGAGGAAAAAATAGCAGCAGTTGCTTCCAGTCACTTGAAAGGAGTAGGTACAGAAAAAGAGGCAGGCAAGCTCCAGTTAGAGGTTGATTATGTGCCCACCCCCCGACAGGGTGTTCGGTGTTAGTGAAGCCTTTGATTGCTAGTGCTTCTGGGGGAGGGGGGCCATCGGCTCCGCAGTTAGAAGAACATAATGGAGAAGGCAGACTGCCAGAGAATGCCGAGGAGGAGTTGAAACGAGAGACAGCAGAAAATCATAAGAATGAGCTGGTAGTGAAAAGTGATAGTAATCAGGAAGGGAAGTTCAGAAAAAGTTCCGCGGGAGTGTTGTGTATAAACTGGCAGGAGATCTCTCAGACAGCTATCGAGAAGGGTGATCATGACTTGTTAAGTGTTATGCAGGAATCTTGTGCCTTTCCGGTGTTCTTTGAAGTTACAGATCAAGGGGCAAGAGGAGAGTATAGTCCTCTTGATTGGAAGCTGTTGTCACAGTTACGTGCTACGGTAAATGAATCTGGGTTACACAGTGAACCCACCAGGCAAATGTTGAATTATATTTGGGGCAGTGGAATTCTTTGCCCAGAAGATATTAAGACGATTGTGAGAATGATTATGACGTAGTCGCAATTAATGTTGTGGCAAGCGCATTGGAATAGACTTTGTGACAGGGCAGTTAACATCCCCCGCGGTCAGCAGGACCCATTGCAGGGTGTCACGGTGGAACATTTGATGGGCGTGGGTCCTTTTGCTACTGTGGATATGCAGGTACAGCTAGGTCCGGCAGTACTAAGGGAATCAATGCGGTTAGCCCGCATAGCTATATCACTGGTTGAGACAGCACCACCCACCCCGCCCTATATGTCTATTAAACAGGGCAGGGAAGAGCCGTTTGCTAGTTTTGTGGGCAGAGTTACTGATGCAATTGATGGTTCAGATGCGCAGGAGTGGATGAAGGGAGCATTATCACGGCAGTGTATTATGGAGAACTGTGATGCCGCTACTCGGGCTATTATTGTGACGCTGCCCGGGGATGCTTCTGTAGAGGAAATGTTAGAGCGGATGAGTAGGGTGCCGGTCGGACCGCAAGCAATGTTGGTAGAAGCAGTGAAAGAATTAGGGAACAATTTAGTGCAAGCCCAGAGCCAAGTCTTAGCAGCCCTTGTGCCTCTTCCGCAAGATCGATCTTCAGGCAGAGCTCCAGGAACTGCGGCGCGGACACCAACAGCAGTTCATGTAGCAACAGCTCCATCTTGCGACGACAACTGCGAACTACCGACGAATTACAGCCTACAACATCCAGAAGCCTCGGCTTGGACTTGGCAACCGCAATAGATGTGACCCTCATTGATAACAAACCTTAAAGGATTCCTACTGGAGTTAAAGGACCAGTGATGATTAAGGGACAGACACATGGGGCACTATTGTTAGGACGTTCGTCCAGTGGATTAAAAGGACTATTTGTACTTCCTGGTGCCACGGTGCCCCCACCTCCTCCACCTCCAGGCCTTCCATCAGCAGTTGATCATGAAGGCAATGCACGGGCAGATCAGTTAGTGTCAGTGATGGTGCCCACTAATGAATTGACCGAGGCTTGAGAGGCCCATGCGACGTTTCATCAAAATGCTCGAGGTCTACACAAGCAGTTCAACATCAGGATGGAAGGAGCGAGAGGAATCATGAAGGCGTGTCCTACCTGCAGCCATCATGCTCCAGGTCTCGGTGTTGGGGTGAACCCTCGGGGTCTAGGCCCAGATGAAGTATGGCAGATTGATGTCACGGATTTGACGTGCATTTGTCACGCCTTTGAGTTTGGACGACTGAAATATGTCCATATTACCATCTGGACAATCAGCTTTTTGTTTCTCTCTTGCATCAGCTGCTGACCCATTTCGTACATGCTTAATAGGGATGCCCTCTTATGACTGGAGTCAGTTTAAGGAATACAGTAACAGTCCATTTGACTCCTGCCTGACATCCATATTTGGAGGAATTTCTCCTTGGCTGATATCAATCATTGCAGAGGGATTGCGTTGGGTCACTATGCTATTGCCTATTGTACTTGTAATCAAGATAGCTTACCATTGTATTACGAAAAATGTAACAAGATTGTCTGATAAGATATTGCTTGTACAAAAAGAAAAAGGGGGAATTGTTGCAGAATGGCTTGAGCAGCAGGGCCATGGGCCCCTGCTATCTCCTCGAGAGGCCTTGAGAGTGTAACACAAACAGCAGCTGTACAAGCAATCTCTTTTTTTAGCCTAACACAAGTATAAACAATCTCTGTTAGCTTAAACTAACTCAAGGACAAGGTAGAGAAGTAGAATGATAGAAAACAAGGAAGAACCCTGGAACTCAGATGTGTGTTATTATCCAGTAAAATCACTGCAAGTAGTTGCCGTCCAGTGAAATCACTACAAGTAGTTACTATCCAATGAACTCACTATGCGTGGTTACTATCCAATGAATTCACTACATGTAGGTTTGGAAAAGGGTATAAAAGTAACACTGTGTATTCAATAAATCGGAGTTTGCTTTATCAATCACATTGATTCTGGACTGCTTGCCTCCCTCGCCGCCGGCAACAGGATAAGAGGAAATGGCCTGAAGCTGCACCAGGGGAGGGTTAGAGTGGATATTAGAAAGAATTTCTTTACCGAAAGAGTGATTGGGCAGCGGAACAGGCTGCCCAGGGAGGTGGTGGAGTCACCATCCCTGGAAGTGCTTATAAGAAATGTAGATATAGTGCTTAGCAACATGATTTAAGCACTGAACAGGTAAATTAGGTTATGGCAGGGGGATTTAGGTTACGGTTGGACTTGATAATCTGCAAGGTCCCTTCCAACCAGGATGATTCTATGATTCTATGATTCTAAGGATATTAAGCTTCCTGTGAGCCCCCTTTGCTGCCCTGAGTATCTTGAACTCCACCATTTCATGGTCTCTACAACCAAGGCTGCCCTTGAGCTTGCACAGAGGCTCTGAGAAGGTCTCCAAGGAAGGATCTGTGAGTGCCTGGAAGGTCTGGATTCTGTTTAAACACACAGAGAGCACGGCTCCTAATTTACAGACTCTGGGTCAAACACAAGCTGGACAGACACAGAATTAGAAAGGGCACAAGTACTGACATTCCTTTCTGGACAACAACAGAAGAAAAACACAGCAACAAAATCACTGTGAAGTTGATAATCAAACCCCAGAAAAACTAGCAAAGATGGACAGGACATATAACGAGATACATCAGTAGTGATTTGCACAAGAAGACAACCAGGTGAGCACTTCTGAAAATCCTCCAGTCACCAGTTTCTGCACAGCATCCTTGAGCTGCTGGTTCCTCATGCTGTAGATGAGGGGGTTCACTGCTGGAGGCACCACTGAGTACAGAACTGCCAGCACCAGCTCCAGGGATGGGTAGGAGATGGAGGGGGGCTTCAGGTAGGCAAAGATGCCAGTGCTGGTGACCAGGGAGACCACGGTCAGGTGAGGGAGGCAGGTGGAAAAGGCTTTGTGCCTTCCCTGCTGAGAGGGGATCCTCAGCACAGCCCTGAAGATCTGCACATAGGACACCACCATGAAGACAAAACAGCCAAACACTAAACAGGCACTAACCACAAGAAGCCCAAGTTCCCTGAGGTAGGAGTGTGAGCAGGAAAGCTTGAGGATCTGGGGGATTTCACAGAAGAACTGTCCCAGGACATTGCCCTGGCAGAGGGGCAGTGAAAATGTACTGGCTGTGTGCAGCAGAGCATTGAGAAACCCAGAGGCCCAGGCAGCTGCTGCCATGTGGACACAAGCTCTGCTGCCCAGGAGGGTCCCGTAGTGCAGGGGTCTGCAGATGGCCACGTAGCGGTCATAGCACATGATGGTGAGAAGGGACCACTCTGCTGTGATGAAGAAGGCAAAGAAGAAGAGCTGAGCAGCACATGCAGAGTAGGAGATGGCCGTGGTGTCCCAGAGGGAATTGGCCATGGCTTTGGGGAGGGTGGTGGAGATGCAGCCCAGGTCGAGGAGGGAGAGGTTGAGCAGGAAGAAGTACATGGGGGTGTGGAGGTGGTGGTCCCAGGCGATGGTGGTGATGATGAGGCCGTTGCCCAGGAGGGCAGCCAGGTAGATGCCCAGGAAGAGCCAGAAGTGCAGGAGCTGCAGCTCCCGCCTGTCTGCGAATGCCAGGAGGAGGAACTGGCTGATGGAGCTGCTGTTGGACATCCCAGCCCTTTCCTCACGAGGTGCTGCCAGAGGAGGAAAGCACACTCACAAGTCAGGACAGCCCTGAGCAAATCTCTTCCCATTCCATCCCCTCAAACCCCAGCCCCAGAAAACAGACATTGACTCTCTCCTTGCTTACAGAAGATTCCTCCATCTCCCTGGCTGGAGCTCTGGTCTGTGCTGGCCAAGGGTGATGTGAGGAGCCCAGCTGCAAAAAGAGTTTGTCCTGCTCCACAGCAGGGGGAACATGGAATAGAGGATGAGAAGCTGCTAAGCAGGTGACTCAGGCTGAGATCCCAGAGCCTTGGAGCCAGGAGCTCTGCTGTGGAGCAGAGGAGACCAAGGGCTTGCTGCGGGGAAGGGACCTGACTGCAGCTGCTCCTGCTGGAAGCTGTCCCCACCTCTCCTCCCTGGCCCTGCTCACAGCCCCATCCCACCCAGCCTGTGCTCAGCTCTGCCCTGCAGAGCCCTCCTGGCAGCAGGACCCTGCCCAGGGGCAGCTCTGTGCTGGCCACTCCTGAAGAGGAGACCAGATCAGCCCTGGGGAGAGCACAGAGCTGAGGGCAGTGCTTCCTGCAGGCAGAGGAAAGGCTGAAGGCACTTTCTCAGGGGCCTTGACAAACCTGCTCCTCTCTCCCTGCAAAGCTGCAGGAGTCTGGGTCTCCTGTCCAAGCCAGCAGCTCCAGGACTGGTTCCTCCCCCCGCACAGAGGGGCATGCAAAGAGACACTCACCATGCCCAGGGCTGTGAAGATGTCTCCTCCAGCAGCTCTCAGCCCTCCTGCCCCTCCTGCCTGCCTTTATCCTCTCTCCCTGCCTGGCTCCTCTCCCCTGCTGCCTGCAGGCAGTGCCCTCAGCCCCTGCTGGGGCTCCTCTCCACAAGGCAGGCTCAGCTGCACACTCCCAACTTTCTGCAGCATTAATGGGTCCCAGGGAGGACCATTACCAGGAAAGGCTGCACAGGGGCTGCTTAGAGCAGGAACCTGGAAGCACTCATGGCAGGCAGGGAAAGGCCATGGCAAGGTGGCTCTGATGAGCAGTGAAGCTGAAGAAACCTCTCCAGAAGCCAGAGTCAGGTGCAAACTCCAGAGTTTCTGGCAGTGTGAAGGGGTCCCACTGAGGGACATCCCTGACAAAGCTGCCTGGGCTCTGGTGAGAGCAGGAACCTGGAGGCCCTGCTGACAGGCAGGCAAAGGCAAGGACAAGATGGCTCTGAGCTGGAGTCAGCCTGGCTGGGGGAGATGATTCCAAGGTGCAAGCCCTGACCCAGAGGCCCTGGGAGAAGAGATCCTGCCCCTCACACGTTGCTCAGGGCTCTGCCCGGGCACTGGGATGTGGGGATGTGCAGTGCCTGGAGCAGGACTAGGAGACACTCTTTCTCAGGCTCACAGGTGTGATGAGGAGCCCATGGAGTCCAGCTGCTCTCATGAGAAGGTGTCTCCTCGTAGGCAGCAGCTGCAGAGAGAAGCTCCACAGCCCAGGAGATCAAGACCTGGGCTGGGGGCTCTCAGCCATGGCTGTGCCCCCAGCTGTCCCCACCACAGGCTGTCCTACAGTGTCTGACTCCTGCAGCTCTTTCCCTGCAGGCTGTGGACATCCCCCTGCTTCCCAAACTGGCCACCCATGGTGATGTCATGGCCATACATCCCATTTCAGGCTCTACTGCCCCATGGTGATGTCATGGCCATACATTCCATACAAGGCCATATGAGGTACTGAGGCCTGAACCAAAGAGGACCTCTAGAGGAATCTCACAACCCAGCACTATATATTTATACATATTTTGATGACAATCTCTAACTATCAGGTGCAACACTTTCTGTGTAGCTGTAACCAGCAGACAGATCTCTCTTTATTTAGAGGCACGCAGCAAGGCCATGAAACCAGACATCTGGCCTTGGGGAGACAGATGTGGTTCAAGCCAAAATATAGAGAGGTACCACCCACCCACCCCCCTTTGGCCCAGCCAGTCACTAGACTGGTTTTGAAAGGAGTCCCATTTTCTGACTCAAGTCTTCCTGGAAGGACCATCTCCTTCATTCCTTCTATTTAGCAGCCCATGTACACGTCTCAGGAGAACAGCAGTGGGTTCATTGTCTCAGGTTCTCGTGTGCTCTTTATAAGATCACACTAGAGAGACCACAGGTGGCATCCAAGTGGGTCCTGCCTCTCTTGCTGCTGTCTCCTAGCAGGACGTGTCCCCTTCATGGCTGCAGCACCAGCCTTCCCATCTCTCAGGCATCTTATTCCTTCCCTCAGTCATTTCTTCCATGGCTGAGGTGTGGAACTGATGGGGATCAGAGATCATGTCTCCATACTGTCGTGCTTTGAAAGCCACTTCACTCACAGTTGGTCCTTTGTAGTCATCAAATCATCCCCTGAAGGAGAACATCTGGGCATGTGCTGCTGGCACAGCCTGCACAGACCTCTGGGGCATTTGTGTGTCGCACAGAAGGTCACCAGGATCTGTAACCTCTTTTTGGGGAACGGTCCATCTTCTCTCCCCCCACATCAGACTAAACAAAATGCCTTTCAAGCCGGCAAAGCAAGAGTGGTGTCTTTTTGCTCATTTAGCCAAGGAATAACTGGAAGAGGCCTCCTGTTCTACCAGATAACTCCACAGCAAGAAAAGAGCATAAGGGTTCTGATAACTGGCAGAAGAATGGACAATAGGTTAAAGATGCCTCTGACAGAGCACGTACCTGGCCAGTGCTAATTGGCTAATTTGAACAGAGATACTTTCTCGAACTGTGATTTCTGATCTATAAAAGAGGGCAAGATCTGCAGGCCGGTGCTCTCTGCCTGCCCAGGAGGAGACCCTGCTGCAGCAGCAGAAGCCATGGGAACCTGCAGCAGACCCTGCTGCAGCAGCAGAAGCCATGGGAACCTGCAGCAGACCCTGCTGCAGCAGCAGAAGCCATGGGAACCTGCAGCAGACCCTGCTGCAGCAGCAGAAGCCATGGGAACCTGCAGCAGACCCTGCTGCAGCACCAGAAGCCCCTGGAACGCCAGCCCCGCTGTCCGGAGGAGCCGAGAGGGAAGGGGGGGCTGCCCCGCGACCGCTGCCCGGAGAAGCGGAAAGGGGGGCACCTGTGCCCGCTCCCCGGGGACCCTGCCTGCCCAGCCTGAACCAAACCAGACCAAAGTAGGAGCTTGCCCAGCCCGCGTTTGTCATCTGCTTCGGGACTGGAGCCGTGCTTGGTGCAGCTGCTGCTGCTGGGAGGGGTCGCCCCGGTTCCCGGGAAGCCCCCCCACGGATCTCCTGCCGAGCCTGCCAGCGCATCCCGGGAACCACGCGCTGTGGAAGGAGGGTAAATACACACACACACACAGACACACACACACAGACACACACACACACACAGACACACACACACTCTCACTTTCCTGCCGGGATCAACTCCTACCCTTTCACTCCACTGATTTTACACTCCTTCTCGGAGTGTGCCTTTAATAAGACCATAGTACCTTGGAATAACTTTTCCAATAGACACCTGGAGAACCTCCCCTGAACCTTGATCCCTTCATTAGTGCTTACCCTTAATAAACCGATTAATTCATAAACTAAACATTGGCCTCAGTAGCAATTTGTGAGCGTGGTGGGAGGGTGTTCTGATCTACCCTCTAAGATACGGCCCCGCGGTGGCCGTTCCTCCGTGAGAGGCAGCGCCGCGTGTGACCCTCGGGCTCATTCACAAACCCCTCCACATTGGGGGGCAAGTCACAGAAACATCCTGACAGCCGGGAGCCCCCGGTACCAGCCCGTGACACCCTTGTTATCATAGATCACCTCTGGCACCTCTGGGGGCTGTGATACACCCACTCAGGGCCCTTTGGCCCAGTCTGACTCCATCCTTGCTGGGTACCATGTCACATAGGACTTGTTTTCCAAAGGCCAGGACAGTGTGTGGGTGGTGGCAGGGGACACAGCAGATGTTTCCAGCCATCCGGTGGTTCCTTCCACCTTGGTGAGCACATGGCACTTGCCTTGGTGGTTGGTGGCAGTGTGATATGATCCATGTGCCAGACCTCCCCAGAGTTCTCTTTCAGTCATTGCCCTCCAAAGCAGGGAGGCTGGAACTGCTGGGCTTGTTTGATTGCAGCAGGTGTTTCAGGGCCCCTGAATGCCAGAGATGTCTGTTCCATCCATAGGTTCAGCGGGGAGAAATGGTGAGGACTGTCATTGTTAACAGTCTCCAGGAGGTTGCAGCTGAAGGACAGAGGTGACAGCAGTGCTGACTCTGGATCCCAGGTCAGTCTCACCATCAGGGTCACACAGCCCAGCCCAGTGATGCCCTTGAGCCAGGCTCCAGAGGTGACCACCAGCACCTCCAGAAGCATGGAAGGTGTGACATCCCACAGCTCTCATAACAGCTCAGAGAGCAAAGCAACCAACATGGTGCCCAGTGACTGTGAAACCAGTACAAGGAACAATTATAACTGCTTCATTTTAACATGCTCTGATCAGAGCTGTCCTTCTCTGAACCCTTTCAGCCCCACGTTGGCACCACAAATCAAAAGGACTGTTCAGGTTTAACCCCAGCCAGCAACTCAGCAAGACACAGCCCCTCGCTCACGTGGCCTCCTCCCAGTGGGACAGGAAGGAGAACTGGGGGAAAAAGGAAAGAACTTTTGTGGGTTGAGTTGAGAACTGCTTAATGATTGAAACAAAATATAATCCTAATCCTAATATCAAAAATAAAATATATTTATATGACCAAAAATAATAAAAAATCCAAACCCAAACTGTCACAGCATTTCCTTTCCCTTGTCATTGCTCCCCCTCAGCCCCCACTGCCCCCAGGAAGAGCCCTGAGCCCTGTGAGAGGGACAGGATCTGCCTTCCCAGGGCCTGGGCTCAGGGCTTGGCCTTTCTGCTCCATCCAACAAAGCAAAGGGTTTCTCAGCAGGACAGGCACCTGCCCAGGGCCTTTGCCTCCCTGCACTCATGGCCTCCCATGATCTGCTCTAGTGAGGCCCTGGGGAGGCTTTGTCAGGCTCAGGGGGACCCCTGAGTGCTTCAGGGTCCTTCCTTTTGTTCAGGCTTCTCTCAGTATCTGAGGTTCATGTCATTAGTCCTAACGAGCTAGATCATCCTCATCCTAACAAGCAAGTATTACAAAGCCCTAACAAGCTTTTTTGTTGTTTTACGTTTTTTTTAATTACTTTGACAGTGGCCTCCAATTACCTGCTGTAAGGAGTCCCTGGGGAGGCTTTGTCAGCAATAGCCCTCAGTGGGGCCAATCACTGCTTCAAGACACTTTCAGTTTTGCTTCTGGCTTCCTCAGCACTTTGTTCAGTCTTCCCTCAGCACCTGAGGATCATGGACTCAGCACCAAACACACCCTGGGAGTCATTAAAGTGCAGAGAGCCCTGAGGAGCCTTTTGTCTCCCTGTCTCTTCAGGTCTTCAAGACCCTTACAGCTCCTTGGGAGCATTTTCATCATGTAGTTCAGGAGGAAGATTTCAGACAGTACCTCAAAAATGGGGGTTATGTCAATGGGTATTTTGGATGATTTTCAGTTGAGAGAAGAGCTGATAGAAGCATTCTGCAAGTGATATTGGTCTAGGGTGTCTTTTTTAATAATTTATTATATTTTAAATACTGTTTTAAGATATTAAATAACAAAAGAGTTTTAAAATGTATGCTAAGCAAATGCAATTATACAACATATAAGAGAAAAATACAACATCATGAAATAGAGCAGAATGAAGTATAACATCACAAAATATCTACAATACAGAAATCACTGAAAAATAGAATGTTTCAAATATTTTTAAAGCAGTTATGAAGGAAAATGCAGCTCTGAAACTGATGTGAAGCAGAAAAAATATTTTTATGTTTTACTTGCATTTGTTTAACATTAATTTTAGAACAAGTCTGACTAATGATTTATTTGGCTTTATCTCATTGTTAGTTTTTCCTTTCTCATCTTGTATTGAGTTGCCTTTATCTCTCCTCTAAGCTGAGAAGCCACAAAAGAGAGCCTTTCAAATAAAGAAATCCAAGCCATTTTCATTAGGCACATGATGAAAGATTCCTCCTTAACTACATGATGAAAAGACTCCAATTAGCTGTTCAAGTTGTGAGGACCTGAAGATCATTACAGGAAAAGTCACAGCTCGTTAGGGTTGTTGTATTTTAATGAGCCCCACAGTATATTTGGTGCTGAGTCCACGAACCCAGGTGCTGAGAGATGGATGAATGAATGAATAGTTTCAAGGATCCAGAAGCAAAACTGAAAGTACCTTGAAGCAGTGATTGGCCCCACTGAGGGCTATTGCTGCCAAAACTTCCCCAGGGACTCGTTAGAGCAGGTAATTGGAGGCTGTGATTGCAGGGAGGAAAATCCCTGTGCAGGTGGCTCTGAAGCTAAAAATTCTTAGTGTCTTTATTTATTCTATGAAGCAGTGAGGCCAAACTCTGAGCCCCAGGCAATAGGAAGGCAGATCCTACCCCTCACTTGTGGGTCAGGACTCTTCTTGGGGGCAGTGGGTGGGAGGATGAGCAACACCAACTGTAGGAAAACTGTGCAACACCTCCTGGCTACCCCAAGAAGGGACAAGGAAGAAACCAAGTCCAGAGCCTCAACACAAAATTTTGCCTGGTGGTCATGAGACAATGGCCCTTTCTAAAGCTGTCCTTCCAGGTGCAGACTGTCTAGACAAAGGCCATTTCTATTCCCATCCTGAGTCAAACCGTGACAGCAATTATTGGTGCCAGACGTGGGGCTGAATCTTTAGCCCAGGCTCAAAAGTCATTGGTGAATGTTGAAGATTGCAGCTCTGATGGCAGGAATCCCTCAGGTAGCAATGGGCTGCACTTCTGCTGAATCTACTGACGGGTGAAAAACTGAACAGACACTTCCTGCAAAGTTTCTGCTGCAGCTGTTTCCCAAGATGCAGTTGTACATGTGGTGTGCAGCTGGGATCATCCTGCTCTGTGGAGCTGCTCTGCTGATTCTTTTATGTAGATGTGATTGGTTCATGTATGTGATTGTTTTTTATTTATAAGACTGTAGCCAAAGCCATCATCTCTCCTGTGAGAAGATATTGAGTGCTCACAGGGGTTTTGATACTGATCTGTAGGGTGGCAGTGTGTAGTAAGGGCTTTGATGTGAACAGAAAGGTCCATGTTGGTAATGGCAGGGTCAGCTTTACCTCTGCGTTTTGTCTCGGGCTGAATCTCCCAGCTCTGGATCTGAATGGCAGGTTTCAGTAGGGATGCTTCTGCTGAATGTTTAGAATGTTCTGTGGATGGTAGAGCAAGATATTGTTCCCCTCACTGCCACTCCCCCCCAGGCAAGGCTGCTGCCACCACTGCTGCTGCTGCAAAGACCAAGGCCACTCGCCCTCCATCCAGTGAGTAAAGGTTCATCCTGTCATCAAGGGAAAGGCAAAGACAACTGGTCCCAGAGCTCATCCCTGTCTGAAACCTCCACAGCTTCCACAGGACCAGGAGGAGAGTGATGGAGAAGATTCTTCTCCAGCAGATGGAGGAGCAGGCCCTTCTCAAGCAGATGACAACGATGACCTTGTCCAACCTTTCTCTCTAAAGGAACTGCACCTCATGAGAAAGGACTTGACCCTCCATGAAGGTGAGCCCCTTCTGCCTTGGTTGCTCTGCTGCTTTGACAGTGGGGCTGAAATCTCTGACATGGACGAAAGAGAAGGCAGGCAGTTGGGATCCCTGGCCAGAGATGCTGGCATTGATAGAGCACTTGGGAGTAAGGCAGGAACTCCCAGCCTGTGGAACCAACTTCTTTCAGCTGTGAGGCAGAGATACCCCCACAAGGGTGACATTGACTGGCGCCGAAGCAGAACAGCCACTCTTGAGAGAGACATCACGTGTCTGAGAGAACTGGCTGTGCCTGAGGTGATCTATGATAACAAGGGGTTACAGATCCTGGTGACCTTCTGTGCCACACACAAATGCTCCAGAGGTCTGTGCAGGCTGTGCCAGCAGCACATGCCCAGATGTTCTCCTTCAGGGGATGATTTGATGACTAAAAAAGACCAGCTGTGAGTGAAGTGGCTTTCAAAGCACGACAGTATGGAGACATGATCTCTGATCCCCATCAGTTCCACACCTCAGCCATGGAAGAAATGACTGAGGGAAGGAATAAGATGCCTGAGAGATGGGAAGGCTGGTGCTGCAGCCATGAAGGGGACACGTCCTGCTAGGAGACAGCAGCAAGAGAGGCAGGACCCACTTGGATGCCACCTGTGGTCTCTCTAGTGTGATCTCATAAAGAGGACATGAGAACCTGAGACAATAAACCCACTGCTGTTCTCCTGACATGTGTCCAAGGGCCGCTAAATAGAAGGAATGAAGGAGATGGTCCTTCCAGGAAGACCGAGTCAGACAATGGGACTCCTTTCAAAACCAGTCTAGTGACTGGCTGTGCCAAAGGGGGGTGGGTGGGTGGTATCTCTCTCTATTTTGGCTTGAACCACATCTGTCTCCCCAAGGCCAGATGTCTGGTTTCATGGCCTTGCAGCGTGCCTCTAAATAAAGAGAGATCTGTCTGCTGGTTACAGAGACACAGTAAGTGTTGCACCTGATAGTTAGAGATTGTCATAAAAATATACATCTATATGTAGTGCTGGGTTGTGAGATTCCTCTAGAGGTGCTCTTTGGTTCAGGCCTCAGTACTTCATATGGCCTTGTATGGAATGTATGGCCATGACATCACAATGGGGCAGTAGAGCCTTAAATGGGATGTATGGCCATGACATCACCATGGGTGGCCAGTTTGGGAAGCAGGGGGATGTCCACAGCCTGCAGGGAAAGAGCTGCAGGAGTCAGACACTGTAGGACAGCCTGTGGTGGGGACAGCTGGGGGCACAGCCATGGCTGAGAGCCCCCAGCCCAGGTCTTGATCTCCTGGGCTGTGGAGCTTCTCTCTGCAGCTGCTGCCTACGAGGAGACACCTTCTCATGAGAGCAGCAGGACTCCATGGGCTCCTCATCACACCTGTGAGCCTGAGAAAGAGTGTCTCCTAGTCCTGCTCCAGGCACTGCACATCCCCACATCCCAGTGCCCGGGCAGAGCCCTGAGCAACGTGTGAGGGGCAGGATCTCTTCTCCCAGGGCCTCTGGGTCAGGGCTTGCACCTTGGAATCATCTCCCCCAGCCAGGCTGACTCCAGCTCAGAGCCATCTTGTCCTTGCCTTTGCCTGCCTGTCAGCAGGGCCTCCAGGTTCCTGCTCTCACCAGAGCCCAGGCAGCTTTGTCAGGGATGTCCCTCAGTGGGACCCTTCACACTGCCAGAAACTCTGGAGTTTGCACCTGACTCTGGCTTCTGCAGAGGTTTCTTCAGCTTCACTGCTCATCAGAGCCACCTTGCCATGGCCTTTCCCTGCCTGCCATGAGTGCTTCCAGGTTCCTGCTCTAAGCAGCCCCTGTGCAGCCTTTCCTGGTAATGGTCCTCCCTGGGACCCATTAATGCTGCAGAAAGTTGGGAGTGTGCAGCTGAGCCTGCCTTGTGGAGAGGAGCCCCAGCAGGGGCTGAGGGCACTGCCTGCAGGCAGCAGGGGAGAGGAGCCAGGCAGGGAGAGAGGATAAAGGCAGGCAGGAGGGGCAGGAGGGCTGAGAGCTGCTGAAGGAGACATCTTCACAGCCCTGGGCATGGTGAGTGTCTCTTTGCATGCCCCTCTGTGCGGGGGGAGGAACCAGTCCTGGAGCTGCTGGCTTGGACAGGAGACCCAGACTCCTGCAGCTTTGCAGGGAGGGAGGAGCAGGTTTGTCAAGGCCCCTGAGAAAGTGCCTTCAGCCTTTCCTCTGCCTGCAGGAAGCACTGCCCTCAGCTCTGTGCTCTCCCCAGGGCTGATCTGGTCTCCTCTTCAGGAGTGGCCAGCACAGAGCTGCCCCTGGGCAGGGTCCTGCTGCCAGGAGGGCTCTGCAGGGCAGAGCTGAGCACAGGCTGGGTGGGATGGGGCTGTGAGCAGGGCCAGGGAGGAGAGGTGGGGACAGCTTCCAGCAGGAGCAGCTGCAGTCAGGTCCCTTCCCCGCAGCAAGCCCTTGGTCTCCTCTGCTCCACAGCAGAGCTCCTGGCTCCAAGGCACTGGGATCTCAGTCTGAGTCACCTACTCAGCAGCTTCTCATCCTCTTTCCCATGTTCCCCCTCCTGTGGAGCAGGAAAAGCTCTTTTGGCAGCTGGACTTCTCACAGCACACTTGGTGAGCACAGACCAGAGCTCCAGCCGGGGAGCTGGGGTACGAAGTGAGGGAATGGGAAGAGATTTGCTCAGGGCTGTCCTGACTTGTGAGTGTGCTTTCCTCCTCTGGCAGCAGGTCCTGAGGAAAGGGCTGGGATGTCCAACAGCAGCTCCATCAGCCAGTTCCTCCTCCTGGCATTCGCAGACAGGCGGGAGCTGCAGCTCCTGCACTTCTGGCTCTTCCTGGGCATCTACCTGGCTGCCCTCCTGGGCAACGGCCTCATCATCACCACCATCGCCTGGGACCACCACCTCCACACCCCCATGTACTTCTTCCTGCTCAACCTCTCCCTCCTCGACCTGGGCTGCATCTCCACCACCCTCCCCAAAGCCATGGCCAATTCCCTCTGGGACACCACGGCCATCTCCTACTCAGCATGTGCTGCACAGCTCTTGTTCTTTTTTTTCTTCTTTGGAGCAGAGTGGTCCCTTCTCACCATCATGTGCTATGACCGCTACGTGGCCATCTGCAGACCCCTGCACTACGGGACCCTCCTGGGCAGCAGAGCTTGTGTCCACATGGCAGCAGCTGCCTGGGCCTCTGGGTTTCTCAATGCTCTGCTGCTCACAGCCAGTACATTTTCACTGCCCCTCTGCCAGGGCAATGCCCTGGGACAGTTCTTCTGTGAAATCCCCCAGATCCTCAAGCTCTCCTGCTCACACTCCTACCTCAGGGAACTTGGGCTTGTTGTGTTTAGTGTCTCCTTAGCATTTGGCTGTTTTGTCTTCATGGTGGTGTCCTATGTGCAGATCTTCAGGGCTGTGCTGAGGATCCCCTCTCAGCAGGGAAGGCACAAAGCCTTTTCCACCTGCCTCCCTCACCTGGCCGTGGTCTCCCTGGTCACCAGCACTGGCATCTTTGCCGACCTGAAGCCCCCCTCCATCTCCTCCCCATCCCTGGACCTGGTGCTGGCAGTTCTGTACTCAGTGGTGCCTCCAGCACTGAACCCCTTCATCTACAGCATGAGGAACAAGGAGTTGAAGGAAGCGGTGTGGAAACTCATTACCAAATGTTTTCCTGAATTTCTAGTGTGTCCATCTTCCTCAACATTTGACTTATAACTCATTACAGGCCCTGCTTTTTTCATCTTTTGTTGTTGTCATTGTTTTTGGGTGAGCTTTTTATTTTCTGGATTGCTTACTTTTGATAATACTCTCCACAAAGAAATGTGGACACTCACTTCTGCATCATTACCTTCCTCACTATTGTGACCCAACAACAGTGTAAATAAGGAGCTATACTCCTTTTCTGCCTCAACAATTAAGTATCTTGCACTGACTTGTCTATCTAAGACCCAAGCAACTAAAACTGAAAAATGCCTTTCGGCTCTGGTTCCCTGCCAAGTTAGAGGGCAAAAGATGGACCCAAAAGCTTCCTTGGGATAGCAAAATGGGACAGTCATGGAGTCCCTGATACATGGAATGGGCAATTGTCCTGGTTTGGGCCCAACACGACAACAAAGGAACAGCCCCATGGCCGCTCACTCATCTCTCCCCTCACACACACTCTGGGATGAGGAGAACAAAGCTCATGGGTTGAAACAAAGGACAAGGAGGGTTCTTCACCAATTAAGGTCCTGGGCAAAACAGACTCATCTTGGGGAAAAAAATAATAATTTGATTTCACACTAATCAAACACACCCAGGACACGGACACACACAGAGCAGGGCTTGCATATGTTACCCCACCCCTCCCTTCTTCCCAGGCCCAAATCCCTTTGCTCCCGGTTTCTCTCCCTCCTTCCCCCCAGCAGCACAGGGGGATGGGGTTTAGAGTCACTTCACAGGCTGGTGGTTCCTGCTGCTCCTTCCTCCTTCCCTGCTTCCCCACGGGGTCCCTCCCATGGGAGAGAGTCCTCCACCAACCTCTCCTTCACAAGTCCTTCCCACGAGGTCCGGAGCTGCTCCAGCCTGGGCTTCCCACAGAGTCACAGCTGCATAATCAGAGTCCACAGGCAGCAATTCCACTGGCCACAAAATCCAAGTCTGCTGGCCAAGTTCACCCCCCCCTGGGGCCTTCAGGGAATGTTCCACCATGTTCCTCCATGACTGCAGGGGGAAAGCTGCCCTCTCCCCATGGGTTGCAGGGAAACTTCTGCTTGGGCACCCTCTTCCCCTTCTTCCTCACCATCCACCAGCATTGCTCTCCCTCTCCAGCACAGCTCTTCCTCCTTAAGTGCTTCTCAGATGTTATCTCAGTTCTTTCTATTGTCCCTCTAATGGCTCCTTGGCTGGGTTTGGAGCAGGGGGAGCTTCTCAGCTTCTTGCCAGAGCCACCCTTGGGCCCCTTCCCGCACTACCAAAACACCCCACCAAACCAGAACAGGAATGTTCCCAGCTCCTAGATAAATCTCTTCCTCCTCTGTCTCTCATGACCTGTGTGATGTTTGTGCTTGGGAAAACTCTCATCATCATGCTAGTGGTGGCAAACCAGCATCTTTACACCTCCATGAGCTTCTTCTTGGCACAATTTTCTTCCCTGAAGACCTTCTACAGATCCACCATACTGCCCCAGCTGATGGCCAGCTCTGTGACTGTGGACACCAGCATCTTTGCTCATCACATTGTTGGTACTCTTTCCTACATCTGTGGTGTGTACAGACAATTTGCTACTGCTGACCACATCCTACCATCAGTACTGGGCTGGGTGCCACCTCCTGCTCTTCAGAGGAGTCATGAAATGGGGCATTTGTCTCCAGATGACAGCTGCACATTGCTGTGGGAAACTGTTCTTTTCTTCCCCACATCAGTCTAAACAAAATGCCTTTTCAGGCAGCGAAGGCCTCTCCTGATTATCCCCAGCTAAGGGACTAAAACAGACTTGCTTCTCAAGGACAACTGAACCCAAAACAACAGCTGTGGCCCGGGACAGAAAGGATGGAAGACAAGCCACCCTGTGCCCCTGGCAGTCACCGCCCTAACGTGGGGCTGATGGACGCTTGTTGGCTCTGGGCAGTGACACTGACTGGACAGGTGGGTCAGGGGGTATCAAAGGGGCGAGGGCAGCAGGTGGGCCCTTCCCTCCTCCCTGAGGCCCGTTCGGACGCTTTCTGCCTGGGACACCCCCCTGCTGCGGACACTGGTGCTGGGACCCTGCCTGCCTGCCTGCCCCGGGTCCAGCCTGAGCCTCAGCGCCGAGCGTGCCGGGGTCCCGAGCCCTGGGGTCGGGGCCGGAGCCCCCTCCCCGTGTTGCTGCCGCTGGAGGGGAAACCAGGGCCGCTGCACCCGCTGCGGAGAGGCTGCCCCTCCGACACCACGGACCTGCCGTCCTGCCTGGCCAGAAGGGGCCACCGACCAACCCTGCCGCTGGGAACGGAGCCTGGGGACAGGCTGGGGGTGACACCACCTCACACACACACACACACACACACACACAGCACAACCTCTCCAGCAGGACTGACCTCGGGTTTCCTTCCCTCCCCCCTCCTCCCTTTGCTCCTTAACCCTCTCCCTCAAAAGCTCAGGACCTCTTGCATTGCCTCCCTAAAGGACACTTTCTCACTACACACACATTGATATCCCTGGTAGCCATTCACACCTGCATTGTCCCTAAACATCATCCCTGGGTTTGTGTTAACCCTTAATAAACCGATCAGTTTGTGGAGCAAACCTTGGCTTCAGAGGCAATTTCTGAGCGTGGTGGGGTGGGGGTGCTTTCTAACTCCCCCCCTGAAATACGGCCCCGCGGTGGCCGTTCCTCCGTGAGAGGCAGCGCCGCGTGTGACCCTCGGGCTCATTCACAAACCCCTCCACATCGGGAGGGGCAGTCGCAAAAGGATCCTGACAGCCGGGAGCCCCCGGTACCAGCTCACGACACTCCCATTGACCCCCATTGATCCCACTGATCCCCGTTGACCCCATTAATCCACATTGATCCCATTAATCCTCATTGACCCCATTAATCCCCACTGATCCCATTGACACCCATTGCTGCGCATTGATCTCACTGACCCCCACTGATTCCCATTGATGCCACAGCCCCCCATTGATCTCCATAACTTCCCCATTGATCCCATTGACCTCCATTCATCTCATTGATCCCACTGACCCCCATTGATCCCATTAACCGCCACTGCTGTCACTGACCCTCATTGATCCCATTGAGCCCCATTGATCCCCAATGACTCCACTGATCCTATTGATCCCACTGACCCCATTAACCCCCATTGACCCCTATTGATTCTCACTGACCCCCATTGATGCCACAGTCGCCCAGCTAAATAGCCCCCCACGGACCCCACAGATCCCCCATTGACCCTATAGCCCCCCAGCCTCCCTGGCCCCCATGCACAGGGAGGGGCAGGCGGGGCTGGCAGCGGCGCTGGCGGCTGCATGTGGGGCTGGCCCCACACAGGGGGTGCAGAGGCTCCAGGGGCTCCAGTCTGACCAGTTCCCTGCACTGGGAGGGCACGGGGAGGCCTCAGCCCACCGGACCCCTATAGAGGGAGCCTATGGGAGAAGCTATAGGGTGGATGTTGGGTTCTATGGGGTGGCTATAGGGCAGCTATAGGGCTCCATAGGGCAGTACAGGGCAGCTCTAGAGTTCCATAGGACTCTATAGGGTGCTGTGGGCAGCTATAGGTCGCTATAGGGGAGGCTGACTCACAGGAACAGCCCTGGATGTTGTAGCAGGGCCGGAGCTGGATGGTGCCCCATAGATCCGTGGGGCAGGAGGAGCCCGGGCTCTGCCCCACACATCCCTGCATGTGGTGCTGCTGCCCCACGGCGGCCTGGCAGGCGGTGGCCGAGCCCCACGGCCGGCCTGGTGGCACCAGGTGGCACCCAGTGACATCCAGTGACACCCAATGGTGCCTGGTGGCACCCAGTGACACCCAGTGACACCCAGTGAC
>NW_026248863.1:0-55295 GCF_020740795.1 Apus apus | reverse complement strand
GCCTGATTTGATTAACAAGCTGGATTTTATTCATTACAATCCCTCCTTTTTTTTTACCATTTTGTTCATCAGATCTTTGGAGTTCAGCGTGACTTAATGTTTCTTCCATTGCTGATTCCTTATCTAATGGCTTGGATTTAGCCCTGATAAGCATTAAATGGGCAGCTTCCAGTCTGCCCTTTACAATTTCAATTACTTTGTTCAATATACAAGGGCCAAATGTTAATCCCAAGATTAACAGTATCATGGGTCCCACGATGGTAGACAATAGCGTAGTCATCCATGGGGAATAACTGAACCAATGTCGCCAGCCGGTACCGGGGGCTCCCGGCTGTCAGGATACTTTTGCGACTGCCCCTCCCGATGTGGAGGGGTTTGTGAATGAGCCCGAGGGTCACACGCGGCGCTGCCTCTCACGGAGGAACGGCCACCGCGGGGCCGTATTTCAGGGGGGGAGTTAGAAAGCACCCCCACCCCACCACGCTCAGAAATTGCCTCTGAAGCCAAGGGTTGCTCCACAAACTGATCGGTTTATTAAGGGTTAACACAAACCCAGGGATGATGTTTAGGGACAATGTAAGTGTGAATGGCTACCAGGGATATCAATGTGTGTGTGGTGAGAAAGTGTCCTTTAGGGAGGCAATGCAAGAGGTCCTGAGCTTTTGAGGGAGAGGGTTAAGGACCAAAGGGAGGAGGGAGGAGGGAAGGAAACCCGACGTCAGTCCTGCTGGAGAGGTTGTGCTGTGTGTGCGAGTGTGTGTGTGTGTGTGTGTGTGTGTGAGTGAGGGAGTGAGTGAGTGAGTGAGTGAGTGAGTGAGTGAGTGACTGAGGTGTCACCCCCAGCCTGTCCCCAGGCTCCGTTCCCAGCGGCAGGGTTGGTCGGTGGCTCCTTCTGGCCAGGCAGGACGGCAGGTCCGTGGTGTCGGAGGGGCAGCCTCTCGGCAGCGGGTGCAGCGGCCGCTGGTTTCCCCTCCAGCGGCAGCAACACGGGGAGGGGGGCTCCGGCCCCGACCCCAGGGCTCGGGACCCCGGCACGCTCGGCGCTGAGGCTCAGGCTGGACCCGGGGCAGGCAGGCAGGCAGGGTCCCAGCACCAGTGTCCGCAGCAGGGGGGTGTCCCAGGCAGAAAGTGTCCGAACGGGCCTCAGGGAGGAGGGAAGGGCCCACCTGCTGCCCTCGCCCCTTTGATACCCCCTGACCCACCTGTCCAGTCAGTGTCACTGTCCAGAGCCAACGAGCGTCCATCAGCCCCACGTTAGGGCGGTGACTGCCAGGGCACAGGGTGGCTTGTCGCCATCCTTTCTGTCCCGGGCCACAGCTGTTGTTTTGGGTTCAGTTGTCCTTGAGAAGCAAGTCTGGTTTAGTCCCTTAGCTGGGGATAATCAGGAGAGGCCTTTGCTGGCTGAAAAGGCATTTTGTTTAGACTGATGTGGGGAAGAGAAGAACAGTTTTCCACAAACACCATCTCCCACAGCCTCTCCTCGAGAAGCTGGTGGCTCAGGGCACAGACAGCTGCACTCTCTGCTGGGTACAAACCTGGCTGGCTGGCCCAGCCAGAGAGTTGTGATGAATGGGGCTGGATCCAGCTGGCGGCCAGTCCTGTTCAGTGTCTTGATGAATGACCTAGATGAGGGGATGGAGGACTTTATAGGACTATACCATCATCTGTAACCTATGCTTTAGCTTGTGATTTAGAAAAGGACAATATTGTGATCCTCCAATACCAACTCACATTCCATGTGTTAAACACCCAAAGTTGAACCATTTAGGATGGGTTATGTGTAAATGTCAAATATGTCACCAATATTGGTCATCTATTTCATATAAACGAAGGCCCTGTTCTGAGAATACCAGAGAATTGGGAAGTATTTGAACAAAATTGGAATATGACTCTAAATTATTGTAGGCAAAAATTTGGTGGACAACTAGTTTAAATTAAGGGCAAAACCAACATACAAATTGGAAGGAGCTAACCCGAAAACCCTGCGAGTGTTCAGAAAAAGCCACCCCTTAAGATAAAAGACAGACAAGAGAGCAAGACCGGGTAGGGAACCGGTGGTGCGGCTTAAAAGGTCTGCCAAGGGCTGCAACCCCTTCGGGCTGTGACCGCCGACCACTATGGCCCTTACCAGACCTCTGCTAGTCCTGTTTGGGGTGAGTTCTTTAGCCCTAACTACAGCAACCAACTGCACTCAATGTGTAGTTACTACTAAAGGGGGACGGGTAAGCTCTCAAACTTTGGTGTATCATACTATCTATGATTGTAAAGGTCAAAAATTAAACACTGTATTCATAACGAGACCCAGTATGCTTTATGCAAAGAAGGAAACAGGACTATATGCTATGATCCAAAAGAACTCCCCTATCAATATTGCACGGAGATTAGAACAAATGACCAGAATGGGAGATTGATAGGATCAAGTAAGGTGATTGTGAATCTGACTACACCTGTCTGGGTGTCTTTTGATGCATGTGACACTATTGATGATGACCCATACACTAACTGCGGGAACATGGGTTGGAGGAAATATTATAGTCAGAGTGAAAAATATGTATGTGTTAAACCTGAGTCGTCACTACCCACCAACTGCTATCACAGTGAGGTGGAAGAGACTGCCAGGAGCTGTTGCTATTGTGCTACCGGGTGGAGTTGTGCCTGTTGGAGTACAGCTCCTAGCTGGAGATGGCCTCGACAAGGTAAAGATACCGGATTAGAAGCAGAAACAGCAAAAGGAATAATCCACTCCAATTGTACAGCTCATTCTTGTAACCCTGTTAATCTAACTATTTGGAATCCAGAAAAATGGAAACAACAAGAGGTGAAAATTGGAATACTGATTTATGGACCTGGAGAAGATCCAGGTGCTGTTTTACAGATAACAATTAAAGAAAAATCTAGAGAGTCAATACAACACCGGTTATTGTTTCACTCCTTTTATCATGAACTAGAAACAGGAGTAAAATATGAAATTCCCACCGTAGCCAAAAATTTATTTGTAAATCTTGCTGAAAACATTGCTACATCATTAAATGTAACCAATTGCTATGTTTGTGGTGGAACAAATCAAGGAGAACGATGGCCATGGGAGGCTATGGAAAGCAATATAAGTGATCCAAACAGATGGAGAACAGTAGAAAAGGGAAACAGGAAACAACAATGGGTACTTCAAACAAGTATAATTGGAAGAAGTTGATGGCAAAATTTAAGGAATGATGGAAAACAAGTAGGTGACCTGGAATGTGAAGGAGGTTACTTGTGGAATGAAACTCGAAAGGATTGGGACCAGTGGGGAAGCCCACTAGAGATGAATGGTCAATCTAAGAATTGGACCAATGGAACGAATATACCAAATGGTTGGTCAACTCCTGAAGGACATTATTGGATTTGTGGCAAATTAGCTTATGCATTTTTGCCAAGAAACTGGACAGGATCCTGTGTGTTAGGAACTATAAGACCCAGTTTTTTCCTGTTACCCATAAATCGGGGTGAACGGCTGGGAGTCCAAGTATGTGCAGAAGCCGATGAGTTAAGAAAAAAACGCTATGGGCGAAATTTACAAATTGGGAACTGGAAAGATAATGAATGGCCACCTGAGAGAATCATGGCCTATTATGATCCAGCCACATGGGCCGAGGACGGGTCATGGGGTTACAGGGCCCCAATATACATGCTTAATCGGATAATAAGGTTACAAGCTGTAGTAGAAATAGTTGTAAACAAAACTGGGGAGGCACTAGGATTAATCGCCAAGCAAAATACTAAAATGAGAACTGCGTTGTATCAGAACCGTTTAGCTTTGGATTACTTGTTAGCACAGGAGGGGGGAGTTTGTGGAAAATTCAATCTTAGTAATTGTTGCTTAGAAACTGATGATGAAAGAAAGGCTGGAAATGAACTTGTAAAAGAAATGAAAAAGATTGCACACGTTCCAGTTCAAACTTGGAACGGAATTAACTTAGGAGGATTTTCTTGGGAAAAATTCATGGGAGAAAACTGTTTTTCCAAAATTGGAATAATTATACTCTGATTATGTGTTAATATTTCAATGTTTGATACCTTGTTTCATCGGGCTCATACATTCAATCATTCAAGGGATGCAAATATTTTTACTACCCATCAACTCGGAACTAGGAAAAGAGGAGACACATCTCTAATGATATTGAATACAAAGGGAGATTGGGAACTGATGCCAATTCAGCAGACATTAGCACGACTGGAAACAAAACCACGATTCAATACCATAAAAGGAGAAAATGGGGGATTGTGAGATGTGTTTACCTGATTCGTGTTAAAATGGAAAATGTGTTCACCTGATTCATGGAAAACCACAGGATGAAGAATAATCCTTTATAGAACAATGTTAGAGTCATAGAATGAAGAATGATCCTTTGTATATAGTATCTTTGCTTGTGCTGTCTGTTTTTGTATAATGTAACAAAATTTGTATCTTCTGCTTGGACTACTGCTCTTGTATTGTGCACCTTCTGCTTGCATTGCATGGGATTTTTGTATTATGTAGCAAACAACTTAATGTTATTTTTTAGCATAGACCGGCTTTGTTGTAAAACAATGAGAATAGTATAAAACAGATTCTTGTAAATCATTAACATAAGCTGACCCTTTTCTTGAAATAGTAATGCATATGTATTAGTCAAAAAGGATAAAAACTGAGAGATGAAACTGTTTGGGGCACGTCTTGGTGGAGCAGAGACTCCCGGTGCGCCCAGAGCTGTTTGCTGCTTCCGTTCGCTTAATAAATTACTGATTTGGATAAAGATCCCACTTGGGAACAAGTTATTTATCACAGGAGGAGCACTCTGTGAGAGCCTCTTTAGCATGGGCTGACTGCATGGCAGCTCCTCAGGGCTTTCTGGTGTGTCCCTATTACCATAGATGTGGTGAGAGGCCAGTGCTGGGGAGGGTGGTTGTTCTGGCTGCTGAGTGACAATGGCCCTGGGGCAGCTTTCCTGGGCTGCCCAGTGAAGACAGAGCAGAGCCTGCCCTGCTGGTTGCTCCTGCCTGTCCCAGGAGCCTGGCTGGGCCAGGAACACGCCGCTGTGCCCCCACCCTGCACACTCACACACTGCAGCTGTTCCCTGCTGCTTTCCTCTCGGGGACTCTGCCCAGCCCAGCTCTTCCCCAGCTCTCCCAGCTCCACCTCTCCCTGCAGCCCAGTCTGGGCAGGCCCTGCAGAATGAAAGGAGGAAATGGAGCTCAGGGGCAGGGACTCTCCATCTGGCAGGCTCAGCAGATCAGCAGCTCAGGAAGCCGACAGCCCCAGGGCCAGCCCTGCTCCCTCCCTCCAACCTCCCATCTCTCACCTCCAGGCTCCTCCTGGCCTCCCCAGAGCTCAGAGTGAGTCCAGAGGAGGCCACAGAGATGATCCGAGGGCTGGAGCAGCTCTGCTCTGGAGACAGTCTGAGAGAGCTGAGGTTGATCAACCTGGAGAAGAGAAGGCTCCAGAGAGACCTTAGAGCACCTGCCAGGGGGCTCCAGGAAGGCTGGAGAGGGACTTTATTTCAGGGCCATGCAGTGACTGAAGTAGAAGGGAAGAGTTTCTAAATGAAAAGAAAGATTGAGATTACACTTGAGGAAGAAATTCTTTCCTGTGGGAGTGGTGAGACACTGGTGCAGGTTTTCCAGAGAAGCTGCTGCTGCCCCAACCCTGGAAGTGTTCCAGGGCAAGTGGGATGGATCTTGGAGAAACCTGATCTAGTGGGAGGTGTTGCTGTCCATGCAGGACAATAGAACTAGATGACCTTCAAGGTCCCTTCCACCCCAACCCACTCTATGACTCTGTGCAATGCAGGTCAGTGGCAGTGTCTCTCTGGCTGGCATGCTCAGCAGATCCTGGTGCCAGGCAGCCTGCAACCCTGGGAAAGTGGGAAGGGAACAGCTTGGATATGCCCAAGTGCTGGTGCTCCCTGGCAGTGCTGTTGTGCAGCCCTTACCCTGCCCCTCTGCACAGAGGCTCTGAGAAGGTCTCCAAGGAAGGATCTCTGAGTGGCTGGAAGGTCTGGATTCTGTTTAAACACACAGAGAGCACGGCTCCTGATTTACACAGTCTCTGGGTCAGACACAAGCTGGACAGACACAAATAGAAAGGGCACAAGTACTGACATTAATTTCTGGACAACATTAGAAAAAGAAGAACAGAGCAAATAAAGTTGATAAAGCTAACCCATAAAGTTGATAAGCTAACCCCAGAAAAACTAGCAAAGATGGACATGACATATACTGAGATACATCAGAAGTGATTTGCACAAGAAGACAAGCAGGTGAGCATTTATGAAAATCCTCCAGTCACCAGTTTCTGCACAGCATCCTGGAGCTCCTGGTTCCTCATGCTGTAGATGAGGGGGTTCACTGCTGGAGGCACCACTGAGTACAGAACTGCCACCACCAGGTCCAGGGATGGGGAGGAGATGGAGGGGGGCTTCAGGTAGGCAAACATGGCAGTGCTGATGAACACAGAGACCACAGCCAGGTGAGGGAGGCAGGTGGAAAGGCTTTGTGCCTTCCCTGCTGAGAGGGGATCCTCAGCACAGCCCTGAAGATCTGCACATAGGACACCACCATGAAGACAAAACAGCCAAAAGCTAAAAAGAGACTAACCACAATAAGCCCAAGTTCCCTGAGGTAGGAGTGTGAGCAGGAGAGCTTGAGGATCTGGGGGATTTCACAGAAGAACTGTCCCAGGGCATTGCCCTGGCAGAGGGGCAGTGAAAATGTACTGGCTGTGTGCAGCAGAGCATTGAGAAACCCAGAGGCCCAGGCAGCTGCTGCCATGTGGACACAAGCTCTGCTGCCCAGGAGGGTCCCGTAGTGCAGGGGTCTGCAGATGGCCATGTAGCGGTCATAGCACATGATGGTGAGGAGATAAAACTCTACTGAGAAGAAGAAAAAATAGAACAAGATCTGTGCAACACATCCTGTGTAGGAGATGGCCCTGGTGTCCCAGAGGGAATTGGCCATGGCTTTGGGGAGGGTGGTGGAGATGCAGCCCAGGTCGAGGAGGGAGAGGTTGAGCAGGAAGAAGTACATGGGGGTGTGGAGGTGGTGGTCCCAGGCGATGGTGGTGATGATGAGGCCGTTGCCCAGGAGGGCAGCCAGGTAGATGCCCAGGAAGAGCCAGAAGTGCAGGAGCTGCAGCTCCCGCCTGTCTGCGAATGCCAGGAGGAGGAACTGGCTGATGGAGCTGCTGTTGCACATCCCAGCCCTTTCCTCACGAGGTGCTGCCAGAGGAGGAAAGCACACTCACAAGTCAGGACAACGCTGAGCAAATCTCTCCCCATTCCCTCCCTTCACACCCCACCCTCTGAAAACACACATTAACTCTCTCTTTGTTTACAGAACATTCCTCCATCTCCCTGGCTGGAGCTCTGGTCTGTGCTGGCCAAGTGTGCTGTGAGGAGACCTGCAAAAAGAGTTTTTCCTGCTCCACAGCAGGGGCAACATGGGAAAGAGCATGAGGAGCTGCTAAGCAGGTGACTCAGGCTGAGATCCCAGTGCCTTGGAGCCAGGAGCTCTGCTGTGGAGCAGAGCAGACCAAGGGCTTGCTGCGGGGAAGGGACCTGACTGCAGCTGCTCCTGCTGGAAGCTGTCCCCACCTCTCCTCCCTGGCCCTGCTCACAGCCCCATCCCACCCAGCCTGTGCTCAGCTCTGCCCTGCAGAGCCCTCCTGGCAGCAGGACCCTGCCCAGGGGCAGCTCTGTGCTGGCCACTCCTGAAGAGGAGACCAGATCAGCCCTGGGGAGAGCACAGAGCTGAGGGCAGTGCTTCCTGCAGGCACAGGAAAGGCTGAAGGCACTTTCTCAGGGGCCTTGACAAACCTGCTCCTCCCTCCCTGCAAAGCTGCAGGAGTCTGGGTCTCCTGTCCAAGCCAGCAGCTCCAGGACTGGTTCCTCCCCCCCACACAGAGGGGCATGCAAAGAGACACTCACCATGCCCAGGGCTGTGAAGATGTCTCCTTCAGCAGCTCTCAGCCCTCCTGCCCCTCCTGCCTGCCTTTATCCTCTCTCCCTGCCTGGCTCCTCTCCCCTGCTGCCTGCAGGCAGTGCCCTCAGCCCCTGCTGGGGCTCCTCTCCACAAGGCAGGCTCAGCTGCACACTCCCAACTTTCTGCAGCATTAATGGGTCCCAGGGAGGACCATTACCAGGAAAGGCTGCACAGGGGCTGCTTAGAGCAGGAACCTGGAAGCACTCATGGCAGGCAGGGAAAGGCCATGGCAAGGTGGCTCTGATGAGCAGTGAAGCTGAAGAAACCTCTCCAGAAGCCAGAGTCAGGTGCAAACTCCAGAGTTTCTGGCAGTGTGAAGGGGTCCCACTGAGGGACATCCCTGACAAAGGTGAATATCAGGAAAAATTTTTTTACTGTAAGAGTGACAGAGCACTGGAACAGGCTGCCCAGAGAGGTTGTGGAGTCTCCTTCGCTGGAGACATTCAAAACCCGCCTGGACGCCTTCCTGTGTGATGTACTCTAGGTGACCCTGCTCTGGCAGGGGGGTTGGACTAGATGATCTTTCGAGGTCCCTTCCAACCCCTAGGATTCTATGATTCTATGATTCTATGATTCTATAAGATGCCTGGGCTCTGCTGAGAGCAGGAACCTGGAGGCCCTGCTGACAGGCAGGCAAAGGCAAGGACAAGATGGCTCTGAGCTGCAGTCAGCCTGGCTGGGGGAGATGATTCCAAGGTCCAAGCCCTGACCCAGAGGCCCTGGGAGAAGAGATCCTGCCCCTCACACGTTGCTCAGGGCTCTGCCCGGGCACTGGGATGTGGGGATGTGCAGTGCCTGGAGCAGGACTAGGAGACACTCTTTCTCAGGCTCACAGGTGTGATGAGGAGCCCATGGAGTCCTGCTGCTCTCATGAGAAGGTGTCTCCTCGTAGGCAGCAGCTGCAGAGAGAAGCTCCACAGCCCAGGAGATCAAGACCTGGGCTGGGGGCTCTCAGCCATGGCTGTGCCCCCAGCTGTCCCCACCACAGGCTGTCCTACAGTGTCTGACTCCTGCAGCTCTTTCCTTGCAGGCTGTGGACATCACCCTGCTTCCCAAACTGGCCACCCATGGTGATGTCATGGCCATACATCCCATTTAAGGCTCTACTGCCCCATGGTGATGTCATGGCCATACATCCCATACAAGGCCATGAGGTACTGAGGCCTGAACCAAAAAGGACCTCTAGAGGAATCTCACAACCCAGCACTATATATAGATGTATATTTTGATGACAATCTCTACATACCTGGTGCAACACTTACTGTGTCTCTGTAACCAGCAGACAGATCTCTCTTTATTTAGAGGCACGCTGCAAGGCCATGAAACCAGACATCTGGCCTTGGGGAGACTGATGTGGTTCAAGGCAAAATAGGGAGAGATACCACCCACCCACCCCCCTTTGGCCCAGCCAGTCACTAGACTGGTTTTGAAATGAGTCCCATTGTCTGACTCAAGTCTTCCTGGAAGGACCATCTCCTTCATTCCTTCCATTTAGCAGCCCTTGTACACATCTCAGGAGAACAGCAGTGGTTTCATTGTCTCAGGTTCTCGTGTCCTCTTTATAAGATCACACTAGGGAGACCACAGGTGGCATCCAAGTGGGTCCTGCCTCTCTTGCTGCTGTCTCCTAGCAGGACGTGTCCCCTTCATGGCTGCAGCAACAGCCTTCCCATCTGTCAGGCATCTCATTCCTTCCCTCAGTCATTTCTTCCATGGCTGAGGTGTGGAACTGATGGGGATCAGAGATCATGTCTCCATACTGTCGTGCTTTGAAAGCCACTTCACTCACAGTTGGTCCTTTGTAGTCATCAAATCATCCCCTGAAGGAGAACATCTGGGCACGTGCTGCTGGCACAGCCTGCACAGACCTCTGGAGCATTTGTGTGTGGCACAGAACGTCACCAGGATCTGTAACCCCTTGTTATCATAGATCACCTCTGGCACAGCCAGTTCTCTCAGGCACGTGATGTCTCTCTCAAGAGTGGCTGTTCTGCTTCGGCGCCAGTCGATGTCACCCTTGTGGGGGTATCTCTGCCTCACAGCTGAAAGAAGTTGGCTCCACAAGCTGGCAGTTCCTGCCTTACTCACAGTGCTCTATCAATACCAGCATCTCTGGCCAGGGATCCCAACTGCCTGCCATCTCTTTCGTCCATGTCCTAGATTTCAGCCCCACTATCAAAGCAGCAGAGCAACCAAGGCAGAAGGGGCTCACCTTCATGGAGGGTCAAGTCCTTTCTCATGAGGTGCAGTTCCTTTAGAGAGAAAGGTTGGACAAGGTCATCGTTGTCATCTGCTTGAGAAGGGCCTGCTCCTCCATCTGCTCGAGAAGAATCTTCTCCATCACTCTCTTCCTGGTCCTGTGGAAGCTGTGGAGATTTCAGAAAGGGAGAAGCTCTGGGACCAGTTGTCTTTGCCTTTCCCTTGATGACAGAATCATAGAATCATAGAATCTTAGGGGTTGGAAGGGACCTCAAAGATCATCTAGTCCAACCTCCCCGCCAGAGCAGGGTCACCTAGAGCACATCACACAAGAACACATCCAGGTGGGTTTTGAATGTCTCCAGTGAAGGAGACTCCACAACCTCTCTGGGCAGCCTGTTCCAGTGCTCTGTCACTCTCACAGTAAAAACATTTTTTCGCATATTCACCTTGAATCTCCTATGCTCCAATTTACACCCATTACTCCTTGTCCTATCACTGGTCATCACTGAGAAAAGCTTAACTCCATCTCCCTGACACTCACCCTTTACGTATTTGTAAACACTGATGAGGTCACCCCTCAGTCTCCTTTTCTCCAAGCTAAAGAGACCCAGCTCCCTCAGCCTTTCCTCATCAGGGAGATGTTCCACTCCCTTCATCATCTTTGTAGCTCTGCGCTGGACTCACTCAAGCAGATCCCTGTCCTTCTTGAACTGAGGGGCCCAGAACTGGACACAATACTCCAGATGCGGCCTCACCAATGCAGAATAAAGAGGTAGGAGAACCTCTCTTGACCTACTAACCACACCCTTTCTAATGCACCCCAGGATGCCATTGGCCTTCTTGGCCACAAGGGCACATTGCTGGCTCATGGTCATCCTCCTGTCTACCAGGATTCCCAGGTCCCTCTCTCCTACACTGCTCTCCAGCAGCTCAGCCCCCAACCTGTACTGGTGCATGGTGTTTTTCTTCCCCAAATGCAGAACTCTACACTATCCCTTGTTGAACTTCATCATGTTTCTCCCCGCCCAACTCTCCAGCCTGTCTAAGTCTCTCTGAATAGCAGCACAGCCTTCTGGTGTGTCAGCCACTCCTCCCAGCTTGGTGTCATCAGCAAACTTGCTGAGGGTACATTCTGTACCCTCATCCAGGTCGCTGATGAAGATGTTGAACAACACCGGTCCCAGTACCGACCCCATGAGGGACTCCACTGGTCACACACCTCCAACCAGATTCTGCCCCATTGACTACAACTCTCTTGACTCCTTCCTTTCAACCAGTTCTTGATCCATCTCACTACCTGATTACCAAACCCATACCTGATCAACTTATCTACAAGGATGCTGTGGGAGACGGTGTCAAATGCTTTACTGAAATCAAGATAGACCACATCTACCGCTCTACCATCATCTATCCACCTAGTAATTTCCTCATAGAAGGCTATGAGGTTAGTCAAACATGATTTACCCTTGATAAAACCATGTTGACTGCTCTTGATGAGCCCCATGTCCTTGATATGTCTAGAGATAGTGCCAAGGACAAGTTGTTCCATCAGCTTTCTAGGGATGGAGGTGAGGCTGACCGGTCTATAGTTACCCGGGTCCTCCTTCTTGCCCTTCTTGTAGACTGGTGTGACATTTGCTGTCCTCCAGTCCTCAGGCACCTCTCCTGTTACCCACGACTTACCAAAGATGATGGAGAGTGGCCCAGCAATGACCTCTGCCAGCTCCCTCAGCACCCTTGGGTGCATTCCATCCGGACCCATCGATTTATGGATGTCCAGATTACTCAACTGATCCCTAACCCAATCCTCATCTACCATGGCAAACTCCTCCTCTATCTTGACTTCTTCTGGGGCTATATGAATCTGGGGCTCATGGGGAAATCCTGCAGGAGTAAAGACAGAGGCAAAGAAGGCGTTCAGCACCTCTGCCTTCTTTAAATCCTCTGTCACCAGGGCTCCCACCTCATTCCTCAGTGGGCCAATATTGCCTCTAGTGTTAGTTTTGTTAGCTATGTATTTGAAAAAGCCCTTTCTATTATCCTTAACCTGACTTGCAAGGTTAAGTTCCAAGGAGGCCTTAGCTTTCCTAATTGCCTCCCTACATCCTCTGACAACAGACCTATATTCATCCCTTCAGGATGAACCTTTACTCACTGGATGGAGGGCGAGTGGCCTTGGTCTTTGCAGCAGCAGCAGTGGTGGCAGCAGCCTTGCCTGGGGGGGAGTGGCAGTGAGGGGAACAACATCTTGCTCTACCATCCACAAAACGTTCTAAACATTCAGTGTTGCCTTTCGTGAAAGGCGTGACGACCTGGTTCAAGAACGGCACGGCGGCCAACCCCAGGCCGCTCGGTCCATCAGCTCACAGACACCAATGTGGTGGATGGCAAATGGCGTTTATTAGTGTTTACCGCGGTGTTTATATGAGTTAGGTCTGTGGTGTCACTTCCGTCTGCTTACACCGTGAACTAAGAGCTATTGGCTATTAGGAGAGGGGCCTTATCTTTCCCTACAGCGCGAAATCTTCCGGCCGCCGGACCCTAACTACCCACACACCCATTATGACGTCACCCACTATGACGTCACCGATTATGACAACATCCATTATGACATCACCCAGTATGACATCACCAGGTATTATGTCGTGCATTATGACGTCACCCATTATGACGTCATCCATTATGACATCATCCATCATGACGTCATCCATTATGTGTAGCCAGGGTCTGGCGGCCGGAAGATCTCGTGCTGTACGGAAAGACAGGGCCCTCCCCCCCCCTCGGGACAGCCAATAGTGTATAGACTGTGATGTAAGCAAAACGGATGTGACGTTACTCAAGCTATATAATGCCGTGCCACATGGCAATAAACGCCATTTTGCCATCCACCACATTGGTGTCTGTGTGCATATGGACCGAGCGACCAGGGGTTGGTCGCCGTGCCGTTCCTGAACCAGGTCGCCTTGCCTTTCCGAAGGCAACAAGTGGTGCCGAAACCCGGGAATCGAGGGATCTCGCCCCGAATCGGGAAATCGCCTGGAATCTGGTGAACGGCCGCCGGAGCGGTAAAACCAGCCCGGCGGACGCCCCGGACCAACAAGGAGGAGGACGCTCCGGGACCAACGAGGATTGAGGCACTCGTGAAGGTCGAAATGGAAACCCTTGTGAAGGTCGTATTACAAATACATAAGCAGTGGGGGATTGATTGTAAGCCCAAAGATTTTACTCTTGCTATTGCAAGACTTTTGCAAACCGGGGTCATTGACCAGCCGGTGGATATTCTCCACCCTGAGGTGTGGGACAAATGTACTAAGGCTTTAGCTAAGGAGACGATGTCTTCGGGTAGTGGAAAAAACCTGAAATCGTGGGGGAGGGTCGTGCAGACCCTGGAGAAAGCCCTACGAGAACAGGAGACCTGGAGGGAGGCAAAGAATTGTTTAAAGGTCACCCCGAAACTGGGAGTCGGGGCGGCCACACAGACCTTGCACCCCCCGGGCGGTGACGATTCCGCCGAGCCCGGGGATCCGGGGGGAGGCGGGACAAAAACATTGGAATCCCCGCCCGCTTTGACCCCCCCGCGCAGCCCCAGCCCCGATCGGCGGAGGGGCGGCGCGGCCCCACGGTCCCCGGAGCCACCACGGTCTCCGGACCCCCCACGGTCCCCGGAGCCCGACCCGCTCACGGAGAGGCTTAGACGAGCCGTATCCTTTTGGCGCGGGCTGGCCGAAGAGGCCAGGGGCGCCGCGGAGATCCCGGGGTCTGAGGAGCTCTGGGCTGAACCGCCGCCACGTGCGCCCCAAGATGGCGCCGAGCGCAAGAGGAGGGGGCGGGGCGAAGGCGCACGTGGCGGGGGCGGGGAGGAGGCGCCGGCAGCGATGGGCGTGCACGAGCGGCAAGGGGAGGGGGGCGTGAGCAAAGGGCGGAGCCAATCAGAGCCACCCGCCTCATAGGGCAAACAGCCCGCCCCGCAGGGGGCGGGGTGAGCCAGGAGGGAGGGAACCGCCCACTCGCAAAGGAGGGGGGCGGGGCCGGAGTCCACCCGCCCGTGACGGAAGGGGGCGGGGCCGGAGCCCGACAAACGGGCACTGGCAACCGGAAGCGGCCAGTCAGTCGAGCTCTGACCTCGGGTCAGACACGGGCTGGAGCGACGAGTTTGCAACGGATTCAACTTCAGAGGAGGAGGAAATGGGAATAAATACAGTCAAAAGCAAATATATTCCCATCCATAATAAAAATAAAAATAAAATCCGAAATAAAAAGGGACCATGCGGGAAAAACATCCCTTTCACCGACTGGAAAGGAATAAAAATTGCGTGTGCTGATTGGGTCCCACCAACCACACTAGCATTCCCGGTCCGGCTAACGGAGGGGGGACAGAGGGTCTTTTCACCAATAAACCTTAAGGACATACATACAATTATTAAGGCAATTGCGGACAAAGGACTCAATTCTGCTATGGTCACCAGCCTCATAGATGGCCTTTTGGGGGAGATGATCTGCTCCCATTTGATATAAATCAAGCCTGTAGAATGATCTTTGACGGAGCAGGGATGTTTGTGTTTAAACAAGAATGGGAGGACCACTGTACAAGGCAACTAGCCCAGGTGACCGGGGCAGACCACCCACTCTACGGCTCCACACTGCAGCGGCTGATGGGTAAAGACCCAACAATGATCACCCCCCAGGCGCAGGCCCAGGGCCTGCGGGTCCATGAAATCATGGCCCCCCTGCATGATCTTCTAAAAGGAAAGAACTCATGGGAACAAAAAACTCTGACAACAGAAGCAATGAACTCCCTCGATTTCATCGAGCAACAGGTATCATCAAGCACGCTTGCCAGGTGGAACCCAGGTGTTCCACTCGACCTGTACGTACATTTCACAAAGGGAGGGGGAGTAGGGACACTGGCCCAGGGGCCACCTGAAAAAGCCCAGCCAATACAATGGATAGTCCTAGGAAAGCCATCACGTGCATTCTCTCCAGGAGTCGAGTGCCTTGGCAATCTCATCATGAAAGGTAGAAAGCTCGCCCTAAGACACCTAGGCATTGAACCTGCCAGGATATTCCTACCCTTCCGCAAACAGCTCCCAATACAATCAGTGACCATGTCAGAGTATTTAGCTATAGCCCTTGTCGGATTTGGTGGAGAAGTTCGGTACGCTGCAAAGCCCCCCTGGACTCAAATGCTGGAAATCGTCAACATCGACATCCCACAGAAGATCATGGACCGGCCCCAACAGGGACCAACAGTCTTCACAGATGCATCCTCAACAACCTCAACCGCGGCGGCAGTGTGGCAATCAGGAGAAGAATGGCACTGCATCAGAATGACCTATTGTGCGCTTTCAGTTCAGCAGCTAGAAGCAATGGCCATAGTGCTGGCATGTGGACTGTTTCCAACGGAACATCTTAACATAGTGACCGATTCGATGTTCGTGGCCAAGCTTTGCTTAGCCATGTCAGGACCCGGCATGTCAACATCAGCAGTAGCCCTAACGCTGGAAGAAGCACTCTCTTCTCGAGAGGGCACCATATCGGTCATCCACGTCAACAGCCATAACCCGGTCAAAGGGTTTTTCCAAACTGGCAATGACAAAGCAGACGCCGCTGCAAAAGGAGTGTGGGCGCTAAGGGATGCCCGGCAGTTCCATGAGTCTCTTCACATCGGGGCCAAAGCGCTAGCGAAGAAATGCGGGATTTCTGTCACCGATGCGAAACACGTAGTTGCTACATGTCCTCACTGCCAGAAAGCACCACTGTGGTCCAGTGGAGTCAACCCCAGAGGTCTCAAGGCCTCTGAAGTGTGGCAGACAGACTTTACACTCTGTCAGTTGCTGAAACCTCGAGCGTGGCTAGCAGTAACTGTGGACACCTATAGCGGAATGATCGTAGCCACACAACACCCCAAAACCGACTCCAAAGCGACCATCCAGCATTGGATAACGGTCATGGCATGGCTTGGTATCCCTAGTCAGATCAAAACAGACAATGGCCCAAATTTTGTTTCCAAATCAGTCCAGGCATTTGCTCTGAAATGGGGTATCACCCTAATACATGGTATTCCATACAATAGCACAGGACAAGCCATAGTCGAAAGAGCAAATCAAACCCTGAAAACTAAATTAGAGGTACTGGCAAAGACAGAGGGTTTTGTCAATGTCATCCCCTCAGGAGACCAAGCACGCCTGCTAGCGACTGCTCTTTTAGCACTGAATCAATTTCCTAGAGGGGAAGAGATGAATAGCCCTACACAAAAACATTGGGCCACTCGAGCGCTAGAAGAAGGCCCGTTGGTTATAATTAGAAATGAGCTAGGGGAATGGGAACAGGGGTGGAGGCTAGTCCTTACAGGGCGAGGGTATGCTGCAGTCAAAAAAGATGGGAAAGTCAAGTGGTGTCCGCTTAAGTCTATTAAGCCTGACCTAAACTAATGAAAACTGTAAGTTTTTATCCACAGAACCGGATCACCAGACGTCCTCGTAACCTGCACACCCCGGCAACAAGAGGCACAACAAGATTGGTTTGCAGCATGGTTCAACCATTCACCATGGCTGAACACCTTGATATCTACCTTGATGGGACCGATCACAATGATCATGATAGCATTAATCTTTGGACCCTGCATACTGAACAGACTCGTGTCATTTGTCAGGAGCCGGTTAGATACAGTTAACATCATGTTGGTAGAGCATCAACAATTGCTCTAGGAATATTTTTATACCCTGTTACCCGCAAACTACCTCCAGTTCAACATGCCTTGTATTTTTCCATTCAAGTTTACAGTATATATTTTTGAGATCGTTGTACGTTTAAATTTTTTAAGATTGTTATAAAGTTTAAGATAGGAATAGGATGTTTTATATCTAGGATTTTTATATCTGTAGTTTTTTAGAACTGTTATATTTAGCCAATTTAATTATGCATAGGGAGGGGGGAAACGTAGCCAGGGTGGGGCGGCCGGAAGATCTCGTGCTGTACGGAAAGACAGGGCCCTCCCCCCCCGCTCGGGACAGCCAATAGTGTATAGACTGTGATGTAAGCAAAACGGATGTGACGTTACTCAAGCTATATAATGCCGTGCCGCATGGCAATAAACGCCATTTTGCCATCCACCACATTGGTGTCTGTGTGCATATGGACCGAGCGACCAGGGGTTGGTCGCCGTGCCGTTCCTGAACCAGGTCGCATTGCCTTTCCGAAGGCAACAATTATGACACCAACCACTATGACATCACGAAGTATTACATCACCAACTATGACGTCACCCTTTATGACATCATCCATTATGATGTCACCCATTATGACATCACCCATTATGATGACACCCATTATGATGCATTATGATGTCATCCATTATGACGTCACCCATTAAGACGTCACCCATTATGATATCACCAAGTATGACGTCACTGATTATGACATCATCTATTATGACATCTTTCGTTATGACATCATCCATTATGATGTCATCTACTATGTCATCACCAACTATTACATCACCCCTGATGACATCACCAACTCTGACGTCAACCGTTATGACATCACCCATTCTGACGTCACCCCTTATGACATCATCCATTATAACGACATCCATTATGACATCACCAATTATGATGTCAGCCATTATGACATCATCCATTATGTCATCACCAACTATGACATCACCCTTGATGACATCACCAACTATGACATCACTCATGATAATATCACCAACTCTGACGTCAAGCATTATGACATCATCCATTATTACGTCACCTATTACAATACCTCCAATTATGATGTCATGCATTATGATGTCTTCCATTACGACATCACCAACTATGATTTCACCCTTCATGACATCATCCATTATGATGTCACCCATTATGACGTCACCTATTATGATGTCATCCATTATGACGTCACCTATCATGACCTCACCAAGCATAACATCACCCATTACGACATCATCTATTACAACATCTTCCATTATGACATTACGCATTATGACGTCATAAACTATGACGTCATTGATTATGACGTCATGAACTATGATGTCAACCTTTATGATGTCACCCATTATGACGTCACCGACGATGACGTCACCAATCATTACATCATCTATTATGACAGCTTCCATTATGACATCATGCATTATGACGTCATTCATTATGACGTCACCAGCTGTGACGTCACCCATTATTACCTCACCCATTGTGACCTCACCCATTATGATGTGACCCATTATGACGTCACCAACTATGACCTCACCCATTATGAAATCACCCATTGTCACGTCACCCATTATGACATCATCCATTATAAAGACATCCATGATGACATCACCAATTATTATGTCGTCCATTATGACGTAACCCATTATGACATCATCCATTATGACGTTTTCCAATAAGATGTCACCCATTAAACCTCGAATTATGATGTCATGCATTATGATGTCATCCATGATGACATCACCAATTATGACGTCACCCTTTATGATGTCACCGTTATGACATCATTCATGATGATGTCACATTTTATGACATCACCAACTCTGACGTCAACCATTATGACGTCACCCACTATGTCGTCACCCATTATGACGTCATCCATTATTACGTCATCCATTATGACATTATCCATTATGACTACATTCCTTATGACCCATTCTGACACCACCAATTATGATGTCATCCATTATGACATCACCCATTATGACATCATCCATTATGATGTCATCCATTATGACGTCACCTATTATGAAGTCACCCATTATGATGTCACCAAGTATGACGTCACCCATTATGACATCATCTATTATGACATGTTACATTATGACATAATGCATTTTTACGTCATTAATTATGACGTCATTATGACGTCACCAACTGTGACGTCACCCACTATGATGTCACCCACTATGACATCATTCATTATGACTACATCCATTATGACATCACCCATTATGACGTCATCCATTATGACAGCATCCATTATGACGTCACCAATTATGATACCTTCCATTATGATGTCATGCATTATGATGTCTACCATTATGACATCACCAACTATGACGTCAACCTTTATGACATCATCCATTATGACGTCATCCATCATGACGTCACCCATTATGACGTCAATCATTATGATGCCTCCAATTATGATGTCATCCATTATGACATCACCCATTATGACGTCACCCATTATGACGTCATCCATTATTACGTCACTCATTATGACGTCATCCATTATGTCATCACACCTATGATATAACCCAATATGACATCACCCATTATGACGTCACCAGTTACGATATCATCCATTATATTATCATCCATTATGTCATCACCAACTATGACATCACGCTTGATGACATCACCAACTATGACGTCACCCATTATGACATCACCCATTGTGACGTAACCCATTATGACATCATCCATTATGACGTCTTCCAACATGACGTCACCCGTTATGATACCTCCAATTATGATGCCATGCAGTATGCTGTCTCCATTATGACATCACCAACTATGACGTCACCCATTATGACATCACCCATTGTGACGAAATCCATTAAGACATCAGCCATTATGACACCACCAGTTAATATGTCGTCGATTATGACATCATCCATTATGACATCACCCATTCTGATGTCACCCATTATGTTGTCATTCATTAAGATATCACCAATTATTACGTCACCCATTATGACATCACCCATTATGACACCAATTATGATGTCACCCATTATGATGTCATCCATTATGATGTCGTCCATTATGACGTCACCCGTTATGAAGTCACCGATGGAAGGGAACTTGTCCATTTCAAACAGCTGGGATCCATGATCTTATTGCTGTTGGATCTTTTAGCCTCTTTGGCTCTCCATTCATCAATCAGATCCTAAGGGAAAGAGCATGAAAGGGCAGGTTAAAACACACGATCCACACTGGAGAATTATCCAAGGTACAACAGCACACAGCCAAGTCCACAAGCCTGAAGGTGACCAGCCTCCTAACTGCTCAACATGACAAAAATAACTTTTCCTCTGCAGAGCTTTCTCCAGGCCCTTCCAATCCCACTGATCAGCTGCTTTTAGCAACCAAGTGAAGTCTCAGGGAGGGAAGAGCAAAAGAGAGGTGCCATACTTGGGGACTTATAAACCACTTCTCTCATGTCTAAACAGGGTACAAACAGGACTCATTCAAGATTCCATTGATTCAGTTCACTTCTATGTCAACCATTTGCCCAATAAAGGGCAGGCATGAGGAGGAGCACAATGGGAATATTGATCCATTGTCCCCTAAAAAGCCACTTACACCGAGCAAAGTTATTCCACACGTGAGAAAAGGAAAGTCAGTGCACCATATTCTACACTACTGAAGACTCACCTTGGATGTTCACATCATATTTGATCAGTTACTGCATTTGAAAACTACAGTGTTCCCCCTCGGCTAGAACCAAAAGACTGGAAAGTCCAGCACAACACAAAGGAAACACTGATGTCAATGAGTTCATCTGAATTAAACAGCTAAATACAAGGAAACAAAAAAAATATGCAGAAATAGCCACCACAAATCTTACCTGTCTTTTCAGGACCAGGTGTTTTCCCTTCCAGTACTTGAGCATCTGAAGTGCCTGCAAGGTGCTAACAATGTCAACAGGATGCACTGCAGTCTCCTGGCTGATTTCTGCAAACCAGCAGCACTTTATGTTAGAACAGACACAGATTCCCCTGCAATAGCCTGTAATTGTTAGTTGTCACCTCCAAGTTTCAGGCAACTCCTTTGGAAGGGATGCACACAAAATGCCCTGCACATGCTGAGGAGGTACCTGCTCTGGCTGTCTGACTTGCAGCCTTTCACCCTTCAGAACTACCCTGACATGTCTGGGAGATGCTGCACACTCCTTGGTGCCATCATCATATAAATACTATTAAAGAAGTTCAAATAGTCTCAACATTTTCCCACAGCATCACAAAAAGCCTCTCAGTGGAGCCATTTTCCTATTTAAAATTCAAGTTTTAATTAGAAAATTAAATTATTCTAATCTACAGAGGGATAAAGTCCTTTCTGAATATTTTAAATGTATTTTTTTTAAAGAATAAGCCATTATATAGTTTTAAACTCTTCAAGCTGACTTATCTTTAGTGGTGGCAGGACTGGAAAGCAGCCATACCCAATTATAGGAATATTCCACCAGCTCTGCTGCTACACAAACATCTCCATGAGTGAAGCATGACCTGCCCCATCTTTAAGGAAGATGAATGAATGAGATGCAGGGGGATGTTCCTGAACCCACTCACTGCAAACCTTTTCCCTGGGAAGCATACCTTTGATAGAAATCTCTTGTCCTTCGAAATTATGCAGGTAACGAAGAAGAACTTCCTTCCAGTAGCTCCTGTAGCTGATGAGCCCTAAATCAGACAGAGGACGTTCTGGAGAGCCAACTTTTTCTTCTACTTTGGAAAGCAAATACCCTGCAAAGCAAAAAAAAAAACCCAACATTTATCCTTCCTAAACTACTCTCTCCTGACTGCTACCCTCTTTAGCACACAGAGGAAGCAGCTAGAATGAAGCCTGCTCAGCCACAACCATAGATATATTAGATTTATCATGCCTCCAGGATTTCTCTCTCCATACTTACTGAAGTCAATGAGCATCTTGCCATAACCTTGCCTCATGTACTGGGGCATTGTCAGGATACAAGAAACATTGTAGCTGAGAAAATAATTCTTCTGGTAAAAACAAGGAGAGAGAGAGAGGAGAGATTAACAGGTCTTGATCTGTACAAACAATGGGGATATCATCACCCCAGCAGACTGAACAAGCCTGTGCAACTGATACAATACAAGGTGAAAGGAGCAACAGCAGAAAAACCTGCCTAACAACAAGTCACACAATCATCCTTCAGCTACCAACCTGGCTTAGTGTCTTGCTTGATTAGCCATTACATTGGGTGTTTGGTGCACAACTTTAAGCCTAGGATAGCTGGCCATGGAGTTGTGCCTGGATGTGTATGGATGTTCAACTAACCTTGGAGAAATAACCTATCCGGTGACAGCCAGTGTTGTCTGCTTCTGTCATGACATAGAAGAGGAAGGGTTCAACATCATAATACAGTGTTTTATGGTCCAAGAAAAGTTTTGCCAGCAGACACAGGTTTTGACAGTAGATCTAGAAGCAGGAGAGTAGAATACATCTGTTTATTACAGTGGGACACCCCAAGAGTGGACAAAACCATGGCAAATGACAAGAAAATTCTGAATTATCTGAGAAATGAGGTACAGTCTTTCACACAAAGCAGCTAGGCCAGGAAACAATTCCATTTGTGATGAAACTTGATAAGCCCAGCTTCCTTAAGGGTGGGAATTGACGTCTGTGATATCAATCTCTTAACTTCTCAGATACCACATCTGTGGTATCTGATACCACTCGGTGAAGGAAGCAGAAGGTTGGATCTCTGCTTGCTTGCACTGTACTGTGTTAATCCTCTGCTTCAAGGTTATCTCTGGTCACTTGAAAAGCCTCCTCCCAGCTTCCTGCAGTGCAAAATTTAGCATTTGCATTTGTTTCTTTGTTCCTTCCTCTGAAGCCTCCCAAGAGCAGACACAACCAGAGGCAGGACACACATGGTGCTGCTGCCCAGCACTGAATGTGCAGCTGCAGATCCATGTTCTGCCCTTCAACTCAGGGCTAAGGAGGTCACCCTCACCAACAGGAGGCTTCTTCATACACTAACCCAGAGCTGTCCAAGTATCCACAGGGAATGGGAGGTGGGCAGCACAACCCACTGAGGCTGAGCACAGAAATCTTCCCCCTACCCTGCAGTACAGGATCTTGACACACATGTCCAAGCACTGTATGAGCCAAGAGGTGGAACTGCTGGAGCACAACGTGGCTGAGGAATAACCACAAGGAAAACACAGACAAAACTGCAAGTGTGGACAGATCAGACTCTAGTCTTTCTACAACTAGAGGGAGAAAGGGCCACTTGTGTCCTGTTTCTCTACAGGAAAGGAGTGCCCAGCACCTCTGAAAGCCACTCCAGACTGGCCTGAGGATGGCAGTTCCTTACCTTGTTCTTCTGCCCATCCACTTCAAACACTGAGATGGAGCCTTTCCGGTAGATTTCATCACCCGGTGGGTGTTTCCAAAGACATTTTGCCTATGACAGGAAAACAACGACAGGGGGACGGAGTTTTCAGGATGGAAAAAATTTACCAGCTCCTGGATATACCAGGAAACACACGGGTCTCCTAAAGCGGAGATAACAGCAGGAATGTTTTCAGTGGAGATGCTGATAGCAGGTGTCAGGCAGGGGGATCAGCTCTGCCCCAGCCCTCACCATGTGCCTGCGAAGTATTGTCTGGCTCTTCCTGTACTTGAGGCAGAATTCACACATGTAGAGACGGCCCAGGCGAGCATACTCCTCTGGGTAGGGGGAGTGGTACCAGGTGTCCAGCTCGTAGCGGCCAAACGCGATGGTTTTAATCATGTTGCTGCCTTCTGTGATCTGGCCCTGGAGCCGCAGCTGTTCCTGGGAATGGGAAAAATGGAGCACTATTTAAAAAAAAACAACAACAAAACAAAAACAAGGGAGGTCGGTGGGAAGGTCGTATTTCTTTCCCTTAAGGAAAAGAATTTACTTCAAGTCTTCTAAATTCACAGAATCCCAGACTGGTTTGGGTTAGAAGGGACCTTCAAGATCATCTAGATCCAACCCCCCTGCATGGGCAGGGACACCTCCCACCAGCCCAGGCTGCTCCAAGCCCCATCCAACCTGCCCTTCAACACTGCCAGGGATGGGGCAGCCACAGCTTCCCTGGGCAACCTGGGCCAGGGTCTCACCACCCTCAGAGTAAACAGTTTCCTCCTCATGTATCACCTAAATCTTCCCTCCTCCAGTTTTAATCCATCCTCCCTTGTCCTCTTACTACAATGATGTAAAAAGTCATCTTTCAATGTGACCATGTCTAACAACCCCTCTCACAGACCTCTCCTTGATCAGCCTCAGTCTGAGCCCTGTCCACAAGCAGTAGTTACTGACATCAGGAAATGTCACAAAAATCAGTGCTTGGCAGGATGCCAACACTAGGGTCATACTCTTCTTGTCACGGAAGCAATGGAAGCTCCTTGCCACTTCAAGCTTATTTCCTAATTTGCAGGAAGAGGATACAGCCTAATGCTCTGCCTCAGATATCCCAGATGCAATTGCTACTGGTAAGCATCAAAGTGCCTTTTGGTTCATCTCTGGAGGTGGAAGGTGGCTTTGCAAAAGCACCTACAGAAGCCTCAGCCTCCACTCCACAGTCACTGGCTACTGTCAGGATGGGTTCTGTTGCCAACACTCCTTAGCCATCCTTTCAGCAGGTGAGGCTGTCTTTTCTTTCACTGAAAATAAACACCTGCTAAATGGGACTGTTACTAATTATTCCTCCATTCTCACTGCAAAAGCTTCACTCCAGCTGTGTGCCTTCAGCACTCCAATGTTATCCCTACAGCAGCTTTGCTGACTTGGCTGGGCTGGAGCTGCCCTTCTTGCAAACTCTGATTCTACCTGAACAACACCACCCAGGAAGCCTTCACATTCCTAACAAAGACCTTTGCTATCAGGTATAATAGGAGTCAGAAGTCTCACCACGTCCTCAGATGCCCGTGCTTGTGCTCTCCGGAAAAGCTCCAAGTCATACTCACTGGTCAGGTTTTCAAGGAGAGCTTCCCTAGTGTTGCCATAGGTTTGTCTGTGCTCCTGGAGCAATAAAATAACAGGAGATTTTGCTGCCATGATGCTACCAAGCTGTTGGGTCTTGCAGCTTTTTTTTAGCTGAGAATGTTATAGGATGGCTGGGAAAGCCAAACTCCTGCTTAGTTGTCTCATTCCAGACAGGAGGGCATTCAAAGAATTGAAACAAGAGCTAATGAGGGCACCAGCTTTGGGTGTGCCAGACATAACCAAGCCCTTCTGGCTGTTCTCATATGAAAAGCAAGCGTGGCTTTGGGAATTCTAGCCCAGAAGCTGGGTCCCTATAAGCGAGCAGTAGCATACATCTCCAAACAACTGGATACAGTTAGTAAAGGATGGCCAGGATGCCTTCGGGCAGTGGCTGCAGTTGTTCTGAATATTCAAGAAGCCTGGAAGTTCACTTTGGGACAAAAGATGGTTGTGCATACTTCCCATGCAGTAACCTCTGTTCTGGGACAAAAAGGGGGGGTATTTGCTCTCACCATCAAGGTTCCTGAAGTACCAAGCAGTCCTAATGGAACAAGGTGATGTTGAAACTATGGCGACAACTATGATGTCACCCATTATGACGTCACCAACGATGACATCACCCACTATGACGTCATCCAGCACCAGGTGACACTGCCCGTGGGGCACTAGCTGGGACCCACAGCCCCTTCCAGCCACTCCAACCTGTCCTGTTTGCCCCTGGCAGCCTTCAGGATTTCCCTGCCTGTGATCTCTGGCTGGTGCAGGTTCAAGCTCGCCTTGCAGACCTGGAAGGAGAGCACAGGAACGATGGCAAAGGCAGCCTGGCTCCCACCACCAGATGCCTGCTGGGGACCTGCCAGCAGTGGCTGCTGGAGCAGGGATGCAGGAGATGATGGGGCTGCAGCTCTGCAGAGCAGCAACTGACTCCAGGCAGAGGGAGGCTCCATCACCCTGCCCTGCCCCCACCCGTGTCCTCCTTGGCACCCACCTGCTTGGATCTGACATGGAGCTGCACAGACTGCACCAGGGAGAAATGCCACTGCTCACCCTGCTGCTGAAGCTGCCTCTCCTCCAGGATGTCCTGCTGCTGGAGCAGGGTGGCTCTGCTGGGCTGCTCCAGGCTCTGCTCTCTGCAGGCCCCACGGCTCCTCTGCTGCACCTCCAGCTGCACCAGCTGGACAGGCAGATGTTCCCCAGCAGCTCCAGGACCCACCCGCTGCTCTGGGATGCTGGGCTGGCCCATGGTGCATGTCAACTGGTGCTCTGCCCCTGCTCCCCGGCCTCCTGCCCCTGCCTCCCTGCCCAGGGCAGCTGGCACGGGGGCCCTGTGGGCAGCTCTTGTGGCCCGAGGAGCACGGGGGGCAGCGGGCAGGGGCCGAGCCCCAGGGGCCCATCCACCCTCGGCTGCCCTGGCCGAGCTGCCCGCCCGGTCCCGCGGTGCCACCGGCTGCTGGACGGGTCCCCAGCGCCCGCTGACAACCCTGCCAATGGCCTCCTGGGCTGGGGCCCAGGCTGTGTCCTGCCCGGCTGGGGCAGAGGCTGCAGGGCTGGACAGGACAGGTCTCCAGCTCTGGGCCCTGGGGCGTCTGCCCCGCTCAGCCCAGATGCCCCCAGCAGACGGGACGGGCTGTCGGTCGCTGCTGGACGTGCCCCTGGCAGGGGGTGCAGGGGGCAGAGGGGGCAGCCTGGGGCAGGTGGGGGCAGCTCTGGGGTGCCCAGCTGCAGGTGCCTGCCCAGGGGCTGCTGCCTTGCTGAGGAGCAGTGGCAGGGATGGCTGATGGGCCATCCCCTCCTGCAGGGCCAGCCTGCCCGGCTGCAAGAGGAGCCGAGGAGAGAGGCCGTGGGAGCGGGACCTCTGTGCCCGCAGCCCCCCGTGTCCCCGCTGGGATGGCTCCTGTGCCCGGGCTCCCCTCTCCTCCTGCCCTGCTCCTCTTCTGCCACCTCTGCTGCAGGCCTGGCAGCTCTTTGCTGAGCTGAGAACGGGCCTGCTCCTTCTCCATGGACATCTTGGCTGTCCTCTGCTGGAGACGTGCCACGGGTGTCCAGGGGAGCTGCTGCCTCCTGAGGGAGATGCTCTCCTGGCAGTGGGCACCCCACGGCTTGGCTTCCTTACATACCCCCTGGTCCCCATGCAGACCCATCACAGCGGTGTCCGGGCAACAGGCCCTGCATCACAGAGGCCTGGGGGTGGCTGTGGAGACGCCCACCCCTCACCTGCTGGGACCAGCTGCACCCACCTGCACGGCCCTCAGGTTCCCCAGCAGCAGGGAAGGCGCCCGGCGCGGCCAGGAGCTGCTCCCCTTCCTGCACACACCGACCTCCTGCCCTTGGGGCGGGAAACCCGCACCTGGAAAAGGGCTCCACAGGAGCAGCTCCTCCTCCTCCCAGCAAGCAGGAATCCAGCCGAATTAGAGACTTCAGGGCTAAACTGGCCAAACCCAGATGGTGCTGAAGAGTAGAACCTGTTCCTGCTGGTCACAAGGGCTGTGCTGAACTGGGCTGTGTCTCCCAGAGAGCCCAAGCAGCAGGATTCACTGGTACATCAGCCAGCCTGTCAGCATGAGGAACAACAGGACCCAGCTCAGCACAGACCACGAGCCTTCCTCCCAGAGACCCCTGCCCACGGCCCCGAGAGGCAGTGCACATGGGGAGGGGTGTAGCTTGATGTTAATGACTGCGGGGAAATGATTTAAATATCATCATGAACTCAGGGAATCACTCTGTATAATCCCGCCCCCCTCTCAGACAAGAAACACACGTGTATGTTTAAGTGCACAAACGCGTGTTGCCCTTCCCTGCTGGGCTGTGTCTGCAGGACTGATCCCCAGCCCAAGCAAGAACCCGCTTTAGAGCTGCTCAGGGCTAGAGAGTCTCTTCCCTCGCGTCACCAGGACCCCTCACAGCCCCCCCAGGAACCCCTCAGGAACCCCCAAGGCACATTTAGAGCCCCCAAGAACTCTCAAGGACCCACCCAGAACGCCCCACAACACCTCAGAGGACCCTGCAACTCCAGAACTCCCCGGGACCCCTTAGAGCCACTGGGTCCCCTCAGAGCCCCTCAGGGACACCCAGAGTCCTCACTGGGATCCCCTGGAACCCCTCAGAGACCCCTGCGGCCCCTCCGACCTTCCCCTCATCATTTGAGGGTGACACTGCAACCTCCAAACCATGGGGGACCCCCCACCTCATCTGTGGGTGCCCCGTGGAGAGCTCTGAGGGGTGAGTGAGGGGCAGGATCCCCCTTCCCAGGGGCTGGGGGTCAGGGCTGGCACCTCAGAGGTTCTTGTGATGAGCCTCAAATGCCCTAACAAGCTGCTCATCTTTTTGAGCTTTCCTTCAAGTCCTCAAGCTCACTGGAGCTGTTCCCCAGTGCAGTGAAGGAGGAAGATTTCAAAGTGCACTTAATAAAAGAGATCCGTGGGGGGGCTTCCCGGGAACCGGGGCGACCCCTCCCAGCAGCAGCAGCTGCGGCAAGCACGGCTCCAGTCCCGAAGCAGATGACAAACGCAGGCTGGGCAAGCTCCTACTTTGGTCTGGTTTGGTTCAGGCTGGGCAGGCAGGGTCCCCGGGGAGCGGGCACAGGTGCCCCCCTTTCCGCTTCTCCGGGCAGCGGTCGCGGGGCAGCCCCCCCTTCCCTCTCGGCTCCTCCGGACAGCGGGGCTGGCGTTCCAGGGGCTTCTGCTGCTGCAGCAGGGTCTGCTGCAGGTTCCCATGGCTTCTGCTGCTGCAGCAGGGTCTCCTGCAGGTTCCCATGGCTTCTGCTGCTGCAGCAGGGTCTGCTGCAGGTTCCCGTGGCTTCTGCTGCTGCAGCAGGGTCTGCTGCAGGTTCCCATGGCTTCTGGTGCTGCAGCAGGGTCTGCTGCAGGTTCCCACGGCTTCTGCTGCTGCAGCAGGGTCTCCTGCAGGTTCCCACGGCTTCTGCTGCTGCAGCAGGGTCTGCTGCAGGTTCCCACGGCTTCTGCTGCTGCAGCAGGGTCTGCTGCAGGTTCCCATGGCTTCTGCTGCTGCAGCAGGGTCTCCTGCAGGTTCCCATGGCTTCTGCTGCTGCAGCAGGGTCTCCTGCAGGTTCCCATGGCTTCTGCTGCTGCAGCAGGGTCTCCTCTTGGGCAGGCAGAGAGCACCAGCCTGCAGATCTTGCCCTCTTTTATAGATCAGAAATCACTGTTAGAGAAAGTACCTCTGTTCTAATTAGCCAATTAGCACTGGCCAGGTACGTGCTCTGTCAGAGGCATCTTTAACCTATTGTCCATTCTTCTGCCAGTTATCAGAACCCTTATGCTCTTGTCTTGCTGTGGAGTTATCTGCTAGAGCAAGGGGCCTGTTCCAGTCAGTCCTGGGATAAATCAGCAAAAAGACACCACTCCTGCTTTGCTGGCTTGAAAGGCATTTTGTTTAGTCTGATGTGGGGTAGAGAAGATGGACCGTTCCCCACCATATGTCCTTTGGAAAAAGAGGCAGGCCACTCAGGGTGAGTATAAGGATGTTCTGAGGCTATGCAGGGAGAAAATCAGAAGGGCCAAATCCCAATTTGAAATCAACCTGGCTGCAGCTGTCAAAGCTGAACAGAAACACTTCTGTTTCTATCTATTATCTATCAACAAAAGGAGGGGCAAGGAGAACCTCTATCCCTTATTAGATGCAGCTGGAAACATAGTGACCAGGGAGGAGGAGAAGGCTGAGGTGCTTCATGCCTTCTTTGCCTCAGCCTTTAGCAGCAGGACCAGTTGCTCACTGGGTACGCAGCCCCCTGAGCTGGAAGGCAGGGATGGGGAGCAGAATGGAGCCCCCATCATCCCAGAGGAGATGGTCAGTGACCTGCTGCACCACTTGGACACACACAAGGCTCTGGGGCCAGATGGACCCACCCAAGGGGGCTGAGGGAGCAGGCAGAAGTGTCGTGCCCTGGTCCTGCCCTTGGCATTGCACAGCTCCACATCCCAGTGCCCCAGGGAGAGCTCTGAGGGGTGAGTGAGGGGCAGGATCTCCCTTCCCAGGGGCTGGGGGTCAGGGCTGGCACCTTTGGTGAAGGGGGACAGGGCTTGGTCCTCTGCAGTCATGAAACACACCCAGGGTCACTCAGCCCCAGAGCCACCTTCACCTTCCTCTTCCCCACCTGCCATCCCTGCCTCCTCTTTCCTGCTCTACCCACACCCTGGGGACGCTTCCTCACTCGTGTCCCTCACTGGGACCCATCAGCACCGACAGAAACTTTGCACTTGGGCTCTGACTTCTGCAGAGGTTTCATCAGCTTCCTCTCCCTGTCTCAGCTTCATGGGCTCAGCAGCAAAGCCACCAGAGGGCTCATTAAGGTTCTGAGCTGGGCTCCTGGGATGGAGGGAGCTGCTGGCAAGTGGGCAGTGCTGCAGAGAGACAGCTCTGCCCAGGAGCAGCTCCTCTGCTTGGCCCAGCAGGGAGAAGGACACTGCCAGGGGGTCTGAGGGAGATGGGCAAGGCAGAGAGAGCTTAAAGGTGCTCAGGACTGGGGGGGAGTGAGAGCTGAGTGGAGGAGACATCTGTGCAGCCCTTGGCAGGGTGAGTCTGTGGGTGCAGGGCAAGGTGGGTGCAGTTCCTGGAGGCATCTCCTGCAGCTGGCACAGCCACAGCTTATGGGGTGTGTGAGGTGTGTCAGGGCTTTGGTGTGGGTGGCTCTGGTTGTGCCATTTTGGATCTTGGTGCAGGCAGGGGTGCAGGCAGGGGTGCCCAGGGCTGTTGTCAGAGCAGGGTCCTGCAGCTGAGGGGCTGTGTGCTGGGGCAGGGGCTGTGCTGCCTGCCAGGGGCAGCTCTCAGCCTGCCCGGGGAGCTCCTCAAGGACTGTGGGGAGAAGCTCTGTGCGGAATGAGTCGTCCCTGGCAGGGCAAGGACGGGTCCTTCTGCTTCTGAGAGGGTGCTGTGTGGGTCAGGACTGCTCACAGCTCCAGATCACCCCCAGGGCATTTGCAGAGGGTCCTTCTGAAGCAGCACAGAGAGGCAGCATTTATCTGGGAGAAAAGGAGTCTGTGCTTTGAGTTCTGTACTCTTGGTGAGCTGGGTGGGCAGTGGGAGATGAGATCTGAGCTTTCCTCTCTGGAGAAGGCACTGAGACCCCAGAGCTAGTGGGGACTTGTCTGAGCTGCTGCTGAGCCCCTGCACAGCCAGAGCTGCCCCTGGCAGGTCCCTGCTACAAGGGGTGTCTTCCAGGCAGAGCTGAGCACCCGGCGGGTGGGATGGGCTCTGGGAGCCCTGCTAAGGAGGGCACATGGAGACAGAGAAGCAGCTCCAGGCAGCAGAGACAGCTCCAGGCAGCAGAGACATGGGCAGGGAGGGAGAGGGAGCTGCTGCCTGCAAGTCATGGGAAGGGGGATCTGGACACCTTCCTGCCATCCCTGCAGGGCTGATGCCTTCCCAAGAGCAGCCCCCTGCTCTCCTCTCCCCCTCTGTACAACTCCCAGCCCTTCATATCTCGGGGACTTAGTCCTGAGTTCCCTTCCCAGACACCCCAGCACCACAGAGCAGAAATGCTCGAGTCTCTGACCTTGTGTCCCTGTCCCAACTCTCTCAGCAGCAGCACTTTGGCATGTTCCCCCCTTACCCCTGCTGCCCTTGTTCTTCTCCTTCTTCTCCTTGGGGTGGGGGGTGATGATTTGGGTGCAGCTCAGACACTGATGCTGGGTGTCCTGTCCTGTCATTGTGTCCATGGAGGAAAAGCAACCCAATGGCCTGATATCTGGGGCTGTGAGGACTGCAGGGTGTGGGGCTGGGGCTGAGCTGACCCTCCTGTCAGGATACCCCATCCTTGGGATACTGGGCTCTTCCCCTGCAGGGTCCTGCTGAGTGGCACGCTGCCCTCCAGAAGGGCACAGCTCTCCTGTGGCACCTCTGTGTTTTCTGGGAGCCCCATGGAGAAGACATGTCCATGCCAAGGCCATGGAAATGCTGCTCCAGGTCTGTCTGTGGGCAGCTGCAGTGAGCCCTGTGTGTCCCTGGCTGGGAGGGCAGAGCTGAGATCCTGCTCAGGGAGAATGAGATGGGCTGAGGGGCTGGGAGAGCTGCACTGGTACATCTGAGTGCTCTGCTCTCAGCCATGTTCAGTTTCTCCTCAGGAGAACATCTGTGTGTGATGGTCCTGCAGCTGAAAGAGGTGCCAGCTCAGGGCAGCTGAGAGCAGGACTGATGGACAGAGCAGCTGTCCTCACTCTGCACTAAGGCACAGTCCCTCTGCTTCTCAGCACCTTCAAGGTTTCACTTGGAGAGCAGTGGAAAGGCCAAGGCTTCTGCCTTAAAAACTTTCCTCAGGTGTGGTGGGGAAACTGGAGCAGAAGAAACAAAGCAAAATCCCCTCAGCTCTGCTCTGCACTCGGGTGAGTTAGGAGTGAGAAGGATGAAAAGCTCTTAGATCCCACAAGTGGAGCCAACCTGTGGTCGCCCCTTCTTGCTGTTTTACGTGTGGCTGCAGGGCAGGGCTCAGTCCTCCAGGGCTCACAGCTCCCTGGTGAACCATCATCCAGAACCAACTAGATGGTACAAAAAGGACCTGCCCAATGTCTTCAGGAAAGGCAAGAGGCAGCTTGTGGTCTTTTAAGAGTAACTACTAGATTTTTTTGCTTGAAATTCTGTTAATTGTTTTTGATGGACAGGTCTCCACACCCAGAGGCAGCAGATGTGCAACAGCAGCTCCATCAGCCAGTTCCTCCTCCTGGCATTCGCAGACAGGCGGGAGCTGCAGCTCCTGCACTTCTGGCTCTTCCTGGGCATCTACCTGGCTGCCCTCCTGGGCAACGGCCTCATCATCACCACCATCGCCTGGGACCACCACCTCCACACCCCCATGTACTTCTTCCTGCTCAACCTCTCCCTCCTCGACCTGGGCTGCATCTCCACCACCCTCCCCAAAGCCATGGCCAATTCCCTCTGGGACACCAGGGCCATCTCCTACTCTGCATGTGCTGCACAGCTCTTGTTCTTTGTCTTCTTCCTCACAGCAGAGTATTGTCTTCTCACCATCATGTGCTATGACCGCTACGTGGCCATCTGCAGACCCCTGCACTACGGGACCCTCCTGGGCAGCAGAGCTTGTGTCCACATGGCAGCAGCTGCCTGGGCCTCTGGGTTTCTTTATTCTCTGCTGCACACAGCCAGTACATTTTCACTGCCCCTCTGCCAGGGCAATGCCCTGGGACAGTTCTTCTGTGAAATCCCCCAGATCCTCAAGCTCTCCTGCTCACACTCCTACCTCAGGGAACTTGGGCTTCTTGTGGTTAGTTTCTTCTTAGCTTTTGGCTGTTTTGTCTTCATGGTGGTGTCCTATGTGCAGATCTTCAGGGCTGTGCTGAGGATCCCCTCTCAGCAGGGAAGGCACAAAGCCTTTTCCACCTGCCTCCCTCACCTGGCCGTGGTCTCCACGGTCATCAGCACTGGCATGTTTGCCTACCTGAAGCCCCCCTCCATCTCCTCCCCATCCCTGGACCTGGTGGTGGCAGTTCTGTACTCAGTGGTGCCTCCAGCAGTGAACCCCCTCATCTACAGCATGAGGAACCAGGAGCTCAAGGACGCCACAAGGAAAGTGATTTTTTCATTGTTCAAGAGTGAGAGATTTAAAGCTTCTTTCCACAAATGACTCTATTTTTTGTCATGGCATAATTTTTTTGGTTCGTTTATTCAGTTTTGTTTTTTGCTTTTTTGATATTCTACTCCGTGGGGATTTGTTGTTTTTTATTTATTATTAGTATTATTATTTTGTTTATCATTACTGCTGTTCTTATTGTCATCCATGGTTTTGTTCCTGCAGAGATGTTTGCACTTGTGTCGCTACAACTCAGACACGGACCTGCTCTGTTTCCTCTTGGTCCATTATTAAAGTTTCTAACACTTGCTCTGAGTCCTTGGCTGTCCAGTAACCCAAATCAGCTGCTCTGCATGCCATCCTGTCCCCCAGCCATGTCACTTGCACCACTCAGCTCTCTGGCTCATTGATACAGATATTAACCAGGACTGGTCCCAGGACGGACCCCTGAGGGACACTTGTCACCATCTCCATCTGGACACTGAGCCCTTCACCACTGCCCTCTGGATCTGACCATCTCACCCATTCCTCATCCACTGAGCAGTCCACACATCAAACCCTTCTCTCTCCAGGTTAGAGAGAAGGATGTTTTGAGGTGCCACGTCAAGGGCCTCACACAATCCAGGGAGGTGACACCCATGGCTCTTCCCTTCCCAATGATGCAGTCACTCTGCTGCCCTATTTGCAACTGGCCTTATCACTCTGAGCACACACCACTGGCTCCTGGGACACTCCTTGAATGCCCAGGCCCTTCTTCTCAGGGTCACTGCTGAGTTTCTCAGCTCTCAGCCAGCCCTCATTCTGGGGATGATTCTGCCCTGGCAAAGGACTGACTGCTTCTCTGGGTAAAACTCTGTGAGGTTTCTTCTGACCGAATAACAGAGTTTTTTGAAGTCCCCCAGGACTGAAGCTGTGTTTGAACCCCAGTTAATGTGTGTGTACAGGTGGCTCACCCTGACATGGGGGGCCTCTGGCAAGATCAGACCACAAGGAATTGCAGAACACCACATATCTCAGGTGAAGGCACTAGTTTTATTCAATATGTGGCCAAGGTAGGAATGCCCATGGTGACAAGCTCAGAAACACCAAATGAAGGTACAAAGGAAGCCAAAGCAAGGGCCAGGGAGGAAAGTGTGAGCACAGATGGGGTCTTTGTGTGGGAGGGCACAGAGATCACAGAATCACAGAACTGTCAGAGCTGGAAGATCATCTAGAGACCATCTAGTCCAACCCCCTGCCAGAGGAGGTTCACCTAGAGCAGGCTGTACAGGGGGGTTTTACTGTCTCCAAAGAATCATAGAATCATTAAGGCTGGAAGGGACCTTAAGGATCAGCAAGTTCCAACCCCCGTGCCATGAACTGGACACCCCACCACTAGACCAGGTTGCACAAATCCTCATCCAACCTGGCCTTAAAAACCTCCAGGGATGAGGCATCAACAGCCTCCCTGGGCAGCCCATTCCAGCTCCTCACCACCCTTAGAGTGAAGAATTTCTTTCTAATATCTCACCTAAATCTCCCCTCTCTCAGATTAAAACCATTGCCCCTTGTCCTACCACTGTCCACTCTCATGAAAAGCCCCTCCCCAGCTTTCCTGGAGCCCCCTCAGGCAGTGGAAGGTGCTCTAAGATCTCCCCAGAGCCTTCTCTTCTCCAGGCTGAACACCCCCAACTTCCTCAGCCTGTCTTCTTAGCAGAGCTGCTCCAGCCCTTTGATCATCTTTGTGGCCTTCTCTGGACCGTCTCCAGCAGCTCCATGTCTTCCCTGTGCTGAGGGCTCCAGAGCTGCTCTCAGTACCCCAGGTGGGGTCTCACCAGAGCACAGCAGAGGGGCAGAATCCCCTCCCTCACCCCGATGCCCACACTTCTTTTGATGCAGCCCAGGACATGGCTGGTTTCTGGGCTGTGTCCTGCTTTCAATATTAAAGCTGAATCCCAAAAACCAGAGGACAGAATTGCTCTCTATTACCCCCCTCCACCCTCCCAAGGGAAGACAGAAGGGGAACAAGGAAGAGAGACTTAAACTTTGGAAACTGAAACTAGAAACAAATTTACTGCAAGACAAGGTGAAATGTAAAACGTGGGGGAAGAACAGGGAAGAACTTATGTCCTGGTTTGAGCCAGGATGAAGCCAGTTTTTCTTTTGCTGATTCCTTTTTTTCATTTCAGTGACCTTTCTTCAACCAGCAACTGCGTGTTCTGCTAGGTTGATAAGACACTGGAATGTTTTTCTAATTGCTGGGCCCTCAAGGTCCTGCCTTTGCTCTGCCGGCTCAGACACTGCGGGGGGATCTGTGGCCCCCCCATGGGAGGCTGGGTTAGATGCACAGCAAAACTGGATAGAGATATTCTATCCCATAGGGATATTCTCCCATAGGGATATTCTCCCATATAGGGAGGCAATTAGGAAAGCTAAGGCCTCCTTGGAACTTAACCTTGCAAGTCAGGTTAAGGATAATAGAAAGAGCTTTTTCAAATACATAGCTAACAAAACTAACACTAGAGGCAATATAGGCCCACTGAGGAATGAGGTGAGAGCCCTGGTGACAGAGGATATAAAGAAGGCAGAGGTGCTGAATGCCTTCTTTGCCTCTGTCTTTACTCCTGCAGGCTTTCCCCATGAGCCCCAGATTCATATAGCCCCAGAAGTAGTCAAGATAGGTGAGGACATAGTAGATGAGGATTGGGTTAGGGATCAGTTGCATAATCTGGACGTCCATAAATCGATGGGTCCAGATGGAATGCATCCAAGGGTGCTGAGGGAGCTGACGGAGGTCATTGCTAGGCTACTCTCCATCATCTTCAGTAAGTCATGGGTAACAGGAGAGGTGCCTGAGGACTGGAGGACAGCAAATGTCACTCCAGTCTACAAGAAGGGCAAGAAGGAGGACCTGGGTAACTATAGACCGGTCAGCCTCACCTCCATCCCTGGAAAGGTGAAGGAACAACTTGTCCTTGGCACTATCTCTAGACATATCAAGGAGATGGGGGTCATCAAGAGCAGTCAACATGGTTTTACCAAGGGTAAGTCATGTTTGACTAACCTCATAGCCTTCTATGAGGAAATTACTAGGTGGATAGATGATGGTAGAGCGGTAGATGTGGTTTATCTTGATTTCAGTAAGGCATTTGACACCGTCTCCCACAGTATCCTTGTAGATAAGTTGATCAGGTATGGGTTTGGTGATCAGGTAGTGAGGTGGATTAGGAACTGGTTGATGGGAAGGAGTCAAAGAGTTGTAGTCAATGGGGGAGAATCTGGTTGGAGGTGTGTGACTAGTGGAGTCCCTCAGGGGTTGGTACTGGGACTGGTGTTGTTCAACATCTTCATCAACGACCTGGATGAGGGTACAGAATGTACCCTCAGCAAGTTTGCTGATGACACCAAGCTGGGAGGAGTGGCTGACACACCAGAAGGCTGTGCTGCCATTCAGAGAGACTTAGACAGGCTGGAGAGTTGGGCGGGGAGAAACATGATGAAATTCAACAAGGGCAAGTGTAGAGTTTTGCATTTGGGGAAGAACAACATGATGTCCCAGTATAGGTTGGGGGCTGAGCTGCTGGAGAGTAGTGTAGGTGAAAGAGACCTGGGGGTCCTGGTAGACAGGAGGATGACCATGAGCCAGCAATGTGCCCTTGTGGCTAAGAAGGCCAATGGCATCCTGGGGTGTATTAGAAAGGGTGTGGTTAGTAGGTCAAGAGAGGTTCTCCTCCCCCTCTATTCTGCATTGGTGAGGCCGCATCTGGAGTATTGTGTCCAGTTCTGGGCCCCTCAGTTCAAGAAGGACAGGGAACTGCTGGAAAGAGTCCAGCGCAGAGCCACAAGGATGATTAAGGGAGTGGAACATCTCCCTTATGAGGAAAGCCTGAGGGAGCTGGGTCTCTTTAGCTTGGAGAAGAGGAGGCTGAGGGGTGACCTCATCAATGTTTACAAATATGTAAAGGGTGAGTGTCAGGGAGATGGAGTTAGGCTCTTCTCAGTGATGACCAGTGATAGGACAAGGAGTAATGGATACAAATTGGAGCATAGGAGGTTCAAGGTGAATATCCGAAAAAATTTTTTTACTGTAAGAGTGACAGAGCACTGGAACAGGCTGCCCAGGGAGGTTGTGGAGTCTCCTTCACTGGAGACATTCAAAACCCGCCTGGATGTGTTCCTATGTGATGTGCTCTAGGTGACCCTGCTCTGGCAGGGGGGGGTGGACTAGATGATCTTTCGAGGTCCCTTCCAACCCCTGGGATTCTATGATTCTATGATACGTAGTTGCTACATGTCCTCACTGTCAGAAAGCACCACTGTGGTCCAGTGGAGTCAACCCCAGAGATCTCAAGGCCTCTGAAGTGTGGCAGACAGACTTTACACTCTGTCAGTTGCTGAAACCTCGAGCGTGGCTAGCAGTAACTGTGGACACCTATAGCGGAATGATCGTAGCCACACAACACCCCAAAACCGACTCCAGAGCGACCATCCAGCATTGGATAACGGTCATGGCATGGCTTGGTATCCCTAGTCAGATCAAAACAGACAATGGCCCAAATTTTGTTTCCAAATCAGTCCAGGCATTTGCTCTGAAATGGGGTATCACCCTAATACATGGCATTCCATACAATAGCACAGGACAAGCCATAGTCGAAAGAGCAAATCAAACCCTGAAAACTAAATTAGAGGTGCTGGCAAAGACAGAGGGTTTTGTCAATGCCATCCCCTCAGGAGACCAAGCACGCCTGCTAGCGACTGCTCTTTTAGCACTGAATCAATTTCCTAGGGGGTAAGAGAAGAATAGCCCTACACAAAAACATTGGGCCGCTCGAGCGCTAGAAGAAGGCCCGTTGGTTATAATTAGAAATGAGCTAGGGGAATGGGAACAAGGGTGGAGGCTAGTCCTTACAGGGCGAGGGTATGCTGCAGTCAAAAAAGATGGGAAAGTCAAGTGGTGTCCGCTTAAGTCTATTAAGCCTGATCTCCAGAATGAAACTAATGAAAACTGTAAGTTTTTATCCACAGAAACGGATCACCAGACGTCCTCGTAACCTGCACGCCCCGGCAACAAGAGAGGACGGCAAGTCAACAAGCATGCTGTCTGCATCCGAGAGTCCCACGCTGGCGGACTCCAAACAACAACGACATAGCCCCCCGTGGGAGGAGGCTACAATGTATTTGTGTAATCTTGATTCTAGGGCTAGTCACTAAAGGACAGGCAGAACCAGAGTACCACCCCCATCGTCCATTCAGGTGGGTCCTACAAGACCCTGACAAATTGATAAACGAAAACTTAACAGCACGTACCCCGACTTTTATGGTAACAGTTGGTGACTTATTCCCCGGGTCAGCACTAATCAATAAACCCGGATGTGAACCATCATGCAAACCAATATGGGGAACATATTGGTGCCCCAGCTCAAACCCAGGAAAGAGCTATTGCAACTATCCAGGATATTATTTTTGTGGGTATTGGGGATGTGAGACAATTGTAACAAGTGATAGATGGAAACTGGAGACAGATGATGAATTTTTGCGGGTAACCTGGGGACCACATGGGTGTAAACATCCAAATTTTGCGGTGGATGGAGTGATATATCGTAGAGGCAAATATACTTGCACCCATTTGAAGTTGGAAATCTTACATCCAAATGATGCGGGATGGGCTATAGGGAAAAAGTGGTCAGTATTTCTTCACTACGGTGGCACAGATCCAGGAAGGGTGATAAAAATTATCAGGTTTATACCACAAGCACCCCAAGCAGTTGGGCCTAACCCGGTTCTTAACCCACGAATACCCACAACTGAAGCCATCACACCCTTAATGACACACACCACCAAAATCATCAATAGGAACCCTCTTTGGAAAATGATACAAGCTAGCTACCAAGTGCTGAACAAAACCAACCCGAATCTCACGGAGCACTGCTGGCTGTGTTATGGAGTAAAACCACCCTTTTATGAGGCCATAGGAGTCAGCAACACACCCATATGGGTAAATAGTACAAATCCAGCTCAATGTAACTGGAACATAGAAAAGCAAGGGATTACACTAGCAGAGGTGGTGGGAAGTGGCATATGTATAGGTAAAGTCCCAAAGCACAAAAAACAACTGTGTATTAATATGATACAAGGTAAAACCCCTGCAAAGTGGTTAGTACCAGCCACCAATTCCAAGTGGGTTTGTTCTATTATGGGAGTTACACCTTGCTTGTTGTTGGACAAATTTGACGGGTCCTCAGAATATTGTGTCCAGGCAACTATAGTCCCAAAAATCTTTTATCACCCTGGAGACTTCGTCTATGCCTCTCTAATTACCCCAGAACACCATCTGTTAAAACGAGAGCCTTTTACAGCAATAACAATAGCTACTCTAATGATCCTAGGAGGTGTGGGAGTAGGCACAGGAGTGGCATCATTGGTCCAACAGAATAAAGAATTTAGTGCCTTGAGGACGGCAGTGGATGAAGACCTGGCAAGAACTGAACAATCAATAAGTGCCTTAGAACAATCACTTAGATCATTATCTGAAGTTGTGTTGCAAAATCGGAGAGGGTTAGACCTTATGTTTTTACAACAAGGGGGAGTGTATGCTGCACTAGTGGAAGAATGCTGCGTATACACGGACCACACTGGAATCGTGAGGGACACTATGGCCAAATTGTGAGAGGGATTGGAAAAACGGAAAAGAGAAAGAGAGGCACAACAAGATTGGTTTGCATCATGGTTCAACCATTCACCATGGCTGAACACCTTGATATCTACCTTGATGGGGCCGATCACAATGATCATGATAGCATTAATCTTTGGACCCTGCATACTGAACAGACTCGTGTCATTTGTCAGGAGCCGGTTAGAGACAGTTAACATCATGTTGGTAGAGCGCCAACAATTGCTCTAGGAATATTTTTATACCCTGTTACCCCCAAACTACCTCCTGTTCAACATGCCTTGTATTTTTCTATTCAAGTTTACAGTATATATTTTTGAGATCGTTGTACATTGAAATTTTTTAAGATTGCTATAAAGTTTAAGATAGGAACAGGATGTTTTATATCTAGGATTTTTATACATGTATTTTTTTAGGACTGTTATATTTAGCCAATTTAATTATGCATAGGGAGGGGGGAAACGTAGCCAGGGTGGGGCGGCCGGAAGATCTCGTGCTGTACGGAAAGACAGGGCCCTCCCCCCCACCTCGGGACAGCCAATAGTGTATAGACTGTGATGTAAGCAAAACGGATGTGACGTTGCTCAAGCTATATAATGCCGTGCCGCATGGCAATAAACGCCATTTTGTCATCCACCACATTGGTGTCTGTGTGCATATGGACCGAGCGGCCAGGGGTTGGTCGCCGTGCCGTTCCTGAACCAGGTCGCCTTGCCTTTCTGAAGGCAACAACCAATAATGATATCATCCATTATGACGTCACTCATTATGATGTCATCCATTATGACGTCACCCTTTATGAGGTCATCCATTATGATGTCATCCATTATGACATCATCCATTATGACCCCACCAACTGTGATGTCATCCTTTATTCATTCATTATGACGTCACCAACTATGACGTCACTCATTATGACATCATCCATTATGATATCACCCATTGTGATGACATCCATTATGACATCACCCATTATGATATCACCAGTTATTATGTCGTCCATTATGACGTCACCCATTATGACATCATCCATTATGACGGCATCCATTATGACGTCACCAATTATGATACCTTCAATTATGATGTCATCCATTATGATGTATTCCATTATGACATCACCAACTAAGACATCACCCTTTATGACATCATCCATTATGAAGTCACCTACCTTGATGTCATCCATTATGACGTCACCTATTATGACATCATCCATTATGACCCTACCAATTGTGATGTCACCCTTTATTACTTCATTCATTATGACGGCAGACATTATGACATCACCAACTATGACGTCACTCATTATTACATTATCCATTATGACATCATCCATTATGACGGCATCTATTATGACGTCACCAGTTATGATACCTCCAACTATGATGTCATGCATTATGATGTCTTCCAGTATGACATCACCAACTATGACGTCACCTTTTATGACATCATCCATTATGACGTCACCCATTATGACCCCACCAACTGTGATGTCACCCTTTATTACTTCATTCATTATTACGTCAGACATTATGACATCACCAACTATGACGTCACTCATTATGACATCATCCATTATGACATCACCAGTTATTATGTCGTACATTATGACGTCACCCATTATGATATCATCCATTATGATGTCATCCATTATGACGTCACCCATTAAGACGTCACCCATTATGATATCACCAACTATGACATCACTGATTATGACATCATCTATTATGACATCATCCATTATGACATCATCCATTATGATATCACAAAGCATCACAACATCCATTATGACATAATGTACTATGACATCTTCCATTACATTACCCATTATTACATCATTCATTCTGACGTCATTGATTATGACGTCACGAACTATGACATCACCAATTATGACGACACCCATTATGATGTCATCTATTATGACGTCACCTATTATGACGTCACCCATTATGACGTCACCCGTTATGAAGTCACCAAGCATGACATCACCCATTATGACATCATATATTACAAAATATTCCATTATGACATTACGTATTCTGACGTCATGGATTATGACGTCATTATGATGTCACAAACTATGACGTCACCGATTATTACGTCACCCATTATGACGTCACCGACAATGACGTCGTCAATCATTACCTCATCTTTTATGACAGCTTCCATTATGACATCACGCATTATGACGTCATTCACTATGACGTCATTCATTATGACGTCACCAGCTGTGACGTCACCCATTATTACCTCACCCATTGTGACCTCACCCATTATGACGTCACCCATTATAACATCATCTATTGTGAAAAAATTTAGCTGTCTTACTTGTCTGGTAACTGTTAAAAAATTTAGCTTGTGTCTGGTATTGCCCTTTTGTTTCACTTGTGTCTTGTAACACGATAATGTATCCTCAGCAGGATGTGACATTACTAAATGCTCACCATTAGGATGTATTCTGGAGGTTGGAATAAGTTTGGGAGTAAGGCTCTGAAGACTCGTGTATTGCAATCAATGTGGTTTTGCAGGCATGAAGGAGGATGAGATGTGCCGGGTGTGGATGGTTTTATGATAATGAAATGTGAGTTTAGTAAAGAAAGTTGTTGTAAGTCAATGAGAATATAGAGGATCAGTTAATGGGACCCTCAGCTCTCCCTCTCCACCCTGGTAATACGAGGAGGAGTGAAATGGGGGCGAATGGATGTTTGGAGGATACAGATTGCAGTCAGGTGACTGGGAGAGTGGGGCAGTGTCTCGCTGTTCATGCCTCTTTAAGATAAGCATTCAAGGTGGAAGGACGGCTGGTTGATATGCATGTCCCTCTTAAAGCATTGGACCTGTTAAATTGGAAACAGTTTGTGGGGCCAATGCAAAGAAAAGTATTGAAGCTACTAAAAGTAATAATGATAATTGAAAAATATAATATAATATTAAAAATAAATAATAATCCTCTTCAGTAATGAAAACAGTGAAGAGTTGAAAAAGCTAAAGAAATGGAATATAAACATCCACAAGATTATATTAACCATCTTTTGCCCAGGGAGAACCCAGACTGGAATCCTAACTCCAGGAGGAACCTGGACAGACTAGAGGAATGTCAACAATTAATTTTGGATGGGGTCCAGGTTGGGACCCACAAACCAAACCAAACAAACTTGTGCATGAGGTTAAACAGGGGTCTGACAAGGCATCTTCAATCTCTTTTGAGAGGCTATGTGAGCCTGCTAGAAAAATTGATATATTGGGACCCGGAACCTAACTGTAAATGTTTTACGTATTGTTTACATGTCAGCCTGCCCTGGATAACAGAAAGCAAAAAAGCAGAGACCAGGCCAGAGTGAGATCATTGTCTGAGTTACTGCTGAAATCGAGCCTGGTTGGGTTATATCAGTGCGTATATTGTAAGCAAGAAGAGCATTGGAAGATGAATTGTCCCCGATCCTGGCAGAAGCCTCTAGGTCTAAATTAGATCCTATCTGGACAATAGATCAAGATAAGGGCTCAGACTGGCTGGAGGTTGAATTAAATTCCCTAGCAGAACCATGAAGCTGGGAAGGACAGGGTTAATTTTCGGTGAATACAGGAGCTAGTTATGCTGTTCTAAATTCTTGCAAGGAACCTGAAGGAAGAAACAACCAGATTATAGGACACAACACAACCACGTCAGAATCAGAACATGAGGGTAAGACCAGTGACTGGACAGGTACAGTACCAGACATCAGAACTCCTTGGGCCAGTGCTGCTAGGAGCTTCGTTTGGGTCCTACACAGATCCAATCCTTGCAACCTCACTGAGGCCAAAACATCAAGTTCCTCAGAACCAGCATCTGCGGTGACCACAAAAGATCTGGGCCAGGACAGAACCAAGGGGAACTGAACTTTTGGGAGGGTCCTGTACCAGCCAATCACAACAACAACAGATACGACAGAGATCCCTAGGGTACTTCCTACTGCTGGGGTTCACTGGCTTCAGGAGTGAGAGACAGTTAAGTTCCCTTAGGAGGGGTCCATTTCAAACAGCTGGGATCCATGATCTCATTGCTGTTGGATCTTTTAGCCTCTTTGGCTCTCCATTCATCAATCAGATCTTAAGGGAAAGAGCATGAAAGGGCAGGTTAAAACACATGATCCTCACTGGAGAATTATCCAAGGTACAACAGCACACAGCCAAGTCCACAAGCCTGAAGGTGACCAGCCTCCTAACTGCTCAACATGACAAAAATAACTTTTCCTCTGCAGAGCTTTCTCCAGGCCCTTCCAATCCCACTGATCAGCTGCTTTTAGCAACCAAGTGAAGTCTCAGGGAGGGAAGAACAAAAGAGAGGTGCCATACTTGGGGACTTATAAACCACTTCTCTCATGTCTAAACAGGGTACAAACTGGACTCATTCAAGATTCCATTGATTCAGTTCACTTCTATGTCAACCATTTGCCCAATAAAGGGCAGGCATGAGGAGGAGCACAATGGGAATATTGATCCATTGTCCCCTAAAAAGCCACTTACACCGAGCAAAGTTATTCCACACGTGAGAAAAGGAAAGTCAGTGCACCATATTCTACACTACTGAAGACTCACCCTGGATGTTCACATCATATTTGATCAGTTACTGCATTTGAAAACTACAGTGTTCCCCCTCGGCTAGAACCAAAAGACTGGAAAGTCCAGCACAACACAAAGGAAATACTGATGTCAACGAGTTCATCTGAATTAAACAGCTAAATACAAGGAAACAAAAAAAATATGCAGAAATAGCCACCACAAATCTTACCTGTCTTTTCAGGACCAGGTGTTTTCCCTTCCAGTACTTGAGCATCTGAAGTGCCTGCAAGGTGCTAACAATGTCAACAGGATGCACTGCAGTCTCCTGGCTGATTTCTGCAAACCAGCAGCACTTTATGTTAGAACAGACACAGATTCCCCTGCAATAGCCTGTAATTGTTAGTTGTCACCTCCAAGTTTCAGGCAACTCCTTTGGAAGGGATGCACACAAAATGCCCTGCACATGCTGAGGAGGTACCTGCTCTGGCTGTCTGACTTGCAGCCTTTCACCCTTCAGAACTACCCTGACATGTCTGGGAGATGCTGCACACTCCTTGGTGCCATCATCATATAAATAATGTTAAAGAAGTTCAAATACTCTCAACGTTTTCCCACAGCATCAGAAAGCCTCTCAGTGGAGCCATTTTCCTATTTAAAATTCAAGTTTTAATTAGAAAATTAAATTATTCTAATCTACAGAGGGATAAAGTCCTTTCTGAATATTTTAAATGTATTTTTTTTAAAGAATAAGCCATTATATAGTTTTAAACTCTTCAAGCTGACTTATCTTTAGTGGTGGCAGGACTGGAAAGCAGCCATACCCAATTATAGGAATATTCCTCCAGCTCTGCTGCTACACAAACATCTCCATGAGTGAAGCATGACCTGCCCCATCTTTAAGGAAGATGAATGAATGAGATGCAGGGGGATGTTCCTGAACCCACTCACTGCAAACCTTTTCCCTGGGAAGCATACCTTTGATAGAAATCTCTTGTCCTTCGAAATTATGCAGGTAACGAAGAAGAACTTCCTTCCAGTAGCTCCTGTAGCTGATGAGCCCTAAATCAGACAGAGGATGTTCTGGAGAGCCAACTTTTTCTTCTACTTTAGAAAGCAAATAGCCTGCAAAGGAAAAAAAAAACCCAACATTTATTCTTCCTAAACTACTCTCTCCTGACTGCTACCCTCTTTAGCACACAGAGGAAGCAGCTAGAATGAAGCCTGCTCAGCCACAACCATAGATATATTAGATTTATCATGCCTCCAGGATTTCTCTCTCCATACTTACTGAAGTCAATGAGCATCTTGCCATAACCTTGCCTCATGTACTGGGGCATTGTCAGGATACAAGAAACATTGTAGCTGAGAAAAGAATTCTTCTGGTAAAAACAAGGAGAGAGAGAGGAGAGATAACAGGTCTTGATCTGTACAAACAATGGGGATATCATCACCCCAGCAGACTGAACAAGCCTGTGCAACTGATACAATACAAGGTGAAAGGAGCAACAGCAGAAAAACCTGCCTAACAACAAGTCACACAATCATCCTTCAGCTACCAACCTGGCTTAGTGTCTTGCTTGATTAGCCATTACATTGGGTGTTTGGTGCACAACTTTAAGCCTAGGATAGCTGGCCATGGAGTTGTGCCTGGATGTGTATGGATGTTCAACTAACCTTGGAGAAATAACCTATCCGGTGACAGCCAGTGTTGTCTGCTTCTGTCATGACATAGAAGAGGAAGGGTTCAACATCATAATACAGTGTTTTATGGTCCAAGAAAAGTTTTGCCAGCAGACACAGGTTTTGACAGTAGATCTAGAAGCAGGACAGTAGAATACATCTATTTATTACAGTGGGACACCCCAAGAGTGGACAAAACCATGGCAAATGACAAGAAAATTCTGAATTATCTGAGAAATGAGGTACAGTCTTTCACACAAAGCAGCTAGGCCAGGAAACAATTCCATTTGTGATGAAACTTGATAAGCCCAGCTTCCTTAAGGGTGGGAATTGACATCTGTGATATCAATCTCTTAACTCCCCAGATACCACATCTGTGGTATCTGATACCACTCGGTGAAGGAAGCAGAAGGTTGGATCTCTGCTTGCTTGCACTGTACTGTGTTAATCCTCTGCTTCAAGGTTATCTCTGGTCACTTGAAAAGCCTCCTCCCAGCTTCCCGCAGTGCAAAATTTAGCATTTGCATTTGTTTCTTTGTTCCTTCCTCTGAAGCCTCCCAAGAGCAGACACAACCAGAGGCAGGACACACAGGGTGCTGCTGCCCAGCACTGAATGTGCAGCTGCAGATCCATGTTCTGCCCTTCAATTCAGGGCTAAGGAGGTCACCCTCACCAACAGGAGGCTGGTTCACACACTAACCCAGAGCTGTCCAAGTATCCACAGGGAATGGGAGGTGGGCAGCACAACCCACTGAGGCTGAGCACAGAAATCTTCCCCCTACCCTGCAGTACAGGATCTTGACACATATGTCCAAGCACTGTATGAGCCAAGAGGTGGAACTGCTGGAGCACAACGTGGCTGAGGAATAACCACAAGGAAAACACAGACAAAACTGCAAGTGTGGACAGATCAGACTCTAGTCTTTCTACAACTAGAGGGAGAAAGGGCCACTTGTGTCCTGCTTCTCTACAGGAAAGGAGTGCCCAGCACCTCTGAAAGCCACTCCAGACTGGCCTGAGGATGGCAGTTCCTTACCTTGTTCTTCTGCCCATCCACTTCAAACACTGAGATGGAGCCTTTCCGGTAGATTTCATCACCCGGTGGGTGTTTCCAAAGACATTTTGCCTATGACAGGAAAACAACGACAGGGGGACGGCGTTTTCAGGGTGGAAAAAATTTACCAGCTCCTGGATATACCAGGAAACACACGGGTCTCCTAAAGCAGAGATAACACCAGGAATGTTTTCAGTGGAGATGCTGATAGCAGGTGTAAGGCAGGGGGATCAGCTCTGCCCCAGCCCTCACCATGTGCCTGCGAAGTATTGTCTGGCTCTTCCTGTACTTGAGGCAGAATTCACACATGTAGAGACGGCCCAGGCGAGCATACTCCTCTGGGTAGGGGGAGTGGTACCAGGTGTCCAGCTCGTAGCGGCCAAACGCAATGGTTTTAATCATGTTGCTGCCTTCTGTGATCTGGCCCTGGAGCCGCAGCTGTTCCTGGGAATGGGAAAAATGGAGGACTATTTAAAAAAAAAAACACGAACAAAAAACAAACAAACAAACAAAAATAAAAACAAGGGAGGTCGGTGGGAAGGTCGTATTTGTTTCCCTCAAGGAAAAGAATTTACTTCAAATCTGCTAAATTCACAGAATCCCAGACTGGTTTGGGTTGGAAGGGACCTTCAAGATCATCTAGATCCAACCCCCCTGCATGGGCAGGGACACCTCCCACCAGCCCAGGCTGCTCCAAGCCCCATCCTACCTGCCCTTCAACACTGCCAGGGATGGGGCAGCCACAGCTTCCCTGGGCAACCTGGGCCAGGGTCTCACCACCCTCAGAGTAAACAGTTTCCTCCTCATGTATCACCTAAATCTTCCCTCCTCCAGTTTTAATCCATCCTCCCTTGTCCTCTTACTACAATGACTGTAAAAAGTCATCTTTCAATGTGACCACGTCTAGCAACCCCTCCCACAGACCTCTCCTTGATCAGCCTCAGTCTGAGCCCTGTCCACAAGCAGTAGTTACTGACATCAGGAAATGTCACAAAAATCAGTGCTTGGCAGCATGCCAACACTAGGGTCATACTCTTCTTGTCACGGAAGCAATGGAAGCTCCTTGCCACTTCAAGCTTATTTCCTAATTTGCAGGAAGAGGATACAGCCTAATGCTCTGCCTCAGATATCCCAGATGCAATTGCTACTGGTAAGCATCAAAGTGCCTTTTGGTTCATCTCTGGAGGTGGAAGGTGGCTTTGCAAAGCACCTACAGAAGCCTCAGCCTCCACTCCACAGTCACTGGCTACTGTCAGGATGGGTTCTGTTGCCAACACTCCTTAGCCATCCTTTCAGCAGGTGAGGCTGTCTTTTCTTTCACTGAAAATAAACACCTGCTAAATGGGACTGTTACTAATTATTCCTCCATTCTCACTGCAAAAGCTTCACTCCAGCTGTGTGCCTTCAGCACTCCAATGTTATCCCTACAGCAGCTTTGCTGACTTGGCTGGGCTGGAGCTGCCCTTCTTGCAAACTCTGATTCTACCTGAACAACACCACCCAGGAAGCCTTCACATTCCTAACAAAGACCTTTGCTATCAGGTATAATAGGAGTCAGAAGTCTCACCATGTCCTCAGATGCCCGTGCTTGTGCTCTCCGGAAAAGCTCCAAGTCATACTCACTGGTCAGGTTTTCAAGGAGAGGTTCCCTAGTGTTGCCATAGGTTTGTCTGTGCTCCTGGAGCAATAAAATAACAGGAGATTTTGCTGCCATGATGCTACCAAGCTGTTGGGTCTTGCAGCTTTTTTTTAGCTGAGAATGTTATAGGATGGCTGGGAAAGCCAGACTCCTGCTTAGTTGTCTCATTCCAGACAGGAGGGCATTCAAAGAATTGAAACAAGAGCTAATGAGGGCACCAGCTTTGGGTATGCCAGACATAACCAAGCCCTTCTGGCTGTTCTCATATGAAAAGCAAGGGGTGGCTTTGGGAATTCTAGCCCAGAAGCTGGGTCCCTATAAGCGAGCAGTAGCATACATCTCCAAACAACTGGATACAGTTAGTAAAGGATGGCCAGGATGCCTTCGGGCAGTGGCTGCAGTTGTTCTGAATATTCAAGAAGCCTGGAAGTTCACTTTGGGACAAAAGATGGTTGTGCATACTTCCCATGCAGTAACCTCTGTTCTGGAACAAAAAGGGGGGTATTTGCTCTCACCATCAAGGTTCCTGAAGTACCAAGCAGTCCTAATGGACTACAGAGGAACAGGTGGCAATGTTTTGGCACTGTGAAAGCTTGAACGTAAGTCTTGCAAGCTTATCTTGCCCATCATAGGTGGGATATCTTCTCAGCATAATCATTCTCTGCAGAAAGAAACTGCGATGTTTTAATTCACCCACTTTTGATACCATTGGTGTTTGTGATTATACTGACAGTCATTAATTGCCTTTTATGGTATAGGCTAAAGAAACTGACTTTAAGAATTTGGGCCTTGCCTAAAGTAATGAAATAGAATGATCTAGAATATTTGTAAAGGAATTTACAAAGTTTAAAGAAAAGGAGGGATTGATACATCATAAAATATTTGTTAGTAAATTCAATAGAAATATAGACTCATAAAAGTTTACTAAAATAATGAACCCCACCCGTGTCCTCCTTGGCACCCACCTGCTTGGATCTGACATGGAGCTGCACAGACTGCACCAGGGAGAAATGCCACTGCTCACCCTGCTGCTGAAGCTGCCTCTCCTCCAGGGAGACACCTTTCAGGGTGTTATGGAAACTGGTAAAAACAGAGCATGACAAGACACACTGGGGAACTGGAGCTTTGTACAACTCTCTCACAAAACAAATAGTAGCCAGGAATCAGTTTCAAACTGTGAAGAGTATGGTTGATAGATGTGAAATCTGTTTAAAAATAATAATAATTAAAAAAAAAATCCAAAGGTGGAGAATCAAATAAAATTTGGAAGTATTGATAAAGGGAATGTTCCAGGCCAAAACTGGCAGAATTTTCAGAATTCCCTAGAAAGGGCAGGGATATTCAGGCCATTTCAGGATGGCCTGAAGCCTTCCCCTGTAGAATCAACAAGGCCTGAGAAGTCACAAAAAATTTATTAAAAGAAATTATTCCTAGGTTTGGAGTGCCAGAGGTGATCTCCTCTGATAGGGCAACACACATTGTGTCACAAGTGGTTCAGCAAGTTAGTAAATGCTTAGAAATTAATTGGAAATTGTACACAGCTTACCGCCTGCAAACAAGTGGGCAAGTGGAAAAGGCTAATCATTTGATAAATACATTTAGGGTGGGATCAAGCCCTCCCTATTGAACTAACAATCAGTAGTTTAAGAATATGGAATGACTACCCTGTTTGTAGGGTGTCTCAGGAATATAACCCATTTAACCTGGCACGGACAAACATACTTATTTTTGCATATACAGAGGAAAAGCTGGCAATGTTTTGGCACTATGAAAGCTTGAACGTAAGTCATGCAAGCTTATCTTGGGGGAAATTAAATGAGATATTGAACCAGTCTCAAGAACTTTGAGAGCATTTAAGGAATCAGAATAAAACCTTGGCTGAGTCTATCATTAAAACAGTAATAGCCAAAGACAAACTTATTGGTCTGTCTAGTCAAATTGAATCTGAAACTGCCCATCATAGGTGGGATATCTTGTCAGCATAATCATTCTCTGCAGAAAGAAGCTGGGATGTTTTAATTCACCCACTTTTGATACTATTGGTGTTTGTGATTATACTGACAGTCATTAATTGCCTTTTATGGCATAAGCTAAAGAAACTGACTTTAAGAATTTGAGCCTTGCCTAAAGTAATGAAATATAATGATCTAGAATCTTTGTAAAGGAATTTACAAAGTTTAAAGAAAAGGGGGGATTGATACATCATAGAATATTTGTTAGTAAATTCAATAGAAATACAGCCTCATAAAAGTTTACTAAAGTAATGAATTTGCTATACTAAGGGTTGCTTTTAAAACAAGGTCCTTTGTGAAACTATCAGTCAACTATGCCAAGCATCCTGGAGGTTGTGATAACATCAAGTCTTCTAAGACCCTGGCAGCCTACAGACACACTGATGTGGATTCTGACCCACCTGGGCAATCGACCATCAGGAGACTGGAGACAGGACCAGGACAGAGACAGGACAAAGACGACAAAGGACTAGAATCAACAAAGACCCCCACAGGAGACCCTCCAGCAGGCATCATTACAAAGATAGCCAATTCCAGGAAATAAAATGACTATGTAAAAGAATTCTGGGGACTCACTGACATGGAACTGAAGATGCATGGTTTTGGTGTATATTAGTCAGGGTGTTTCACTGACTCCTTGGAGCACTCATGGTGGAGAATTCCCCAGTGCTGCCCAGCACTGCAATAAGGAATGCCTGCTCAATAACAGCTTGGTTGTTGTTATTGGGTCTTGATCTCGGAATCCTTACCCAGCCGCACCAGCCTCCCACTGCGGTGAGGAGTGTTAGAAAGCAGGGGGTTTGGAAGCTCCGAATTTTTGTTTCAACGTCGCCAACGATGATGTCACTCACTATGATGTCACCAACGATGACGTCACCCACCATGACGTCATCCAGCACCGGGTGACACTGCCCGTGGGGCACTAGCTGGGACCCACAGCCCCTTCCAGCCACTCCAACGTGTCCTGTTTGCCCCTGGCAGCCTTCAGGATTTCCCTGCCTGTGATCTCTGGCTGGTGCAGGTTCAAGCTCGCCTTGCAGACCTGGAAGGAGAGCACAGGAACGATGGCAAAGGCAGCCTGGCTCCCACCACCAGATGCCTGCTGGGGACCTGCCAGCAGTGGCTGCTGGGGCAGGGATGCAGGAGATGATGGGCTGCAGCTCTGCAGAGCAGCAGCTGACTCCAGGCAGAGGGAGGCTCCATCACCCTGCCCTGCCCCCACCCGTGTCCTCCTTGGCACCCCCCCTGCTTGGATCTGACACTGAGCTGCACAGACTGCACCAGGGAGAAATGCCACTTCTCCCCCTGCTGCTGAAGCTGCCTCTCCTCCAGGATGTCCTGCTGCTGGAGCAGGGTGGCTCTGCTGGGCTGCTCCAGGCTCTGCTCTCTGCAGGCCCCCCCGGCTCCTCTGCTGCACCTCCAGTTGCACCAGCTGGACAGGCAGATGTTCCCCAGCAGCTCCAGGACCCACCCGCTGCTCTGGGATGCTGGGCTGGCCCATGGTGCATGTCAACTGGTGCTCTGCCCCTGCTCCCCGGCCTCCTGCCCCTGCCTCCCTGCCCAGGGCAGCTGGCACGGGGGCCCTGTGGGCAGCTCTTGTGGCCCGAGGAGCACGGGGGGGCAGCGGGCAGGGGCCGAGCCCCAGGGGCCCATCCACCCTCGGCTGCCCTGGCCGAGCTGCCCGCCCGGTCCCGCGGTGCCACCGGCTGCTGGACGGGTCCCCAGCGCCCGCTGACAACCCTGCCAATGGCCTCCTGGGGCTGGGGCCCAGGCTGTGTCCTGCCCGGCTGGGGCAGAGGCTGCAGGGCTGGACAGGACAGGTCTCCAGCTCTGGGCCCTGGGGCGTCTGCCCTGCTCAGCCCAGATGCCCCCAGCAGACGGGACGGGCTGTCGGTCGCTGCTGGACGTGCCCCTGGCAGGGGGTGCAGGGGGCAGAGGGGGGCAGCCTGGGGCAGGTGGGGGGCAGCTCTGGGGCGCCCAGCTGCAGGTGCCTGCCCCAGGTGCTGCTGCCTTGCCTGAGGAGCAGTGGCAGGGATGGCTGATGGGCCATCCCCTCCTGCAGGGCCAGCCTGCCCGGCTGCAAGAGGAGCCGAGGAGAGAGGCCGTGGGAGCGGGACCTCTGTGCCCGCAGCCCCCGTGTCCCCGCTGGGACGGCTCCTGTGCCCGGGCTCCCCTCTCCTCCTGCCCTGCTCCTCTTCTGCCACCTCTGCTGCAGGCCTGGCAGCTCTTTGCTGAGCTGAGAACGGGCCTGCTCCTTCTCCATGGACATCTTGGCTGTCCCTCTGCTGGAGACGTGCCACGGGTGTCCAGGGGAGCTGCTGCCTCCTGAGGGAGATGCTCTCCTGGCAGTGGGCACCCCACGGCTTGGCTTCCTTACATACCCCCTGGTCCCCATGCAGACCCATCACAGCGGTGTCCGGGCAACAGGCCCTGCATCACAGAGGCCTGGGGGTGGCTGTGGAGACGCCCACCCCTCACCTGCTGGGACCAGCTGCACCCACCTGCACGGCCCTCAGGTTCCCCAGCAGCAGGGAAGGCGCCCGGCGCGGCCAGGAGCTGCTCCCCTTCCTGCACACAGCGACCTCCTGCCCTTGGGGCGGGAAACCCGCACCTGGAAAAGGGCTCCACAGGAGCAGCTCCTCCTCCTCCCAGCAAGCAGCTCCTCCTCCTCCCAGCAAGCAGGAATCCAGCCGGATTAGAGACTTCAGGGCTAAACTGGCCAAACCCAGATGGTGCTGAAGAGTAGAACCTGTTCCTGCTGGTCACAAGGGCTGTGCTGAACTGGGCTGTGTCTCCCGCAGAGCCCAAGCAGCAGGATTCACTGGTACATCAGCCAGCCTGTCAGCATGAGGAACAACAGGACCCAGCTCAGCACAGACCACGAGCCTTCCTCCCAGAGACCCCTGCCCACGGCCCCGAGAGGCAGTGCACATGGGGAGGGGTGTAGCTTGATGTTAATGACTGCGGGGAAATGATTTAAATATCATCATGAATTCAGGGAATCACTCTGTATAATCCCGCCCCCCTCTCAGACAAGAAACACACGTGTATGTTTAAGTGCACAAACGCGTGTTGCCCTTCCCTGCTGGGCTGTGTCTGCAGGACTGATCCCCAGCCCAAGCAAGAACCCGCTTTAGAGCTGCTCAGGGCTAGAGAGTCTCTTCCCTCGCGTCACCAGGACCCCTCACAGCCCCCCCCAGGGACCCCTCAGGAACCCCCAGGGCCCATTTAGAGACCCCAAGAACTCTCAAGGACCCACCCAGAACGCCCCGCAACACCTCAGAGGACCCTGCAACTCCAGAACTCTCAAGGACCCCTTAGAGCCACTGGGTCCCCTCAGAGCCCCTCAGGGACACCCAGAGTCCTCACTGGGATCCCCTGGAACCCCTCAGAGACTCCTGCGGCCCCTCCGACCTTTCCCCCATCATTTGAGGGTGACACTGCAACCTCCCACCATGGGGGACCCCCCACCTCATCTGTGGGTGCCCCGTGGAGAGCTCTGAGGGGTGAGTGAGGGGCAGGATCCCCCTTCCCAGGGGCTGGGGGTCAGGGCTGGCACCTCAGAGGTTCTTGTGATGAGCCTCAAATGCCCTAACAAGCTGCTCATCTTTTTGTGCTTTCCTTCAAGTCCTCAAGCTCACTGGAGCTGTTCCCCAGTGCAGTTAAGGAGGAAGATTTCAAAGTGCACTTAATAAAAGAGATCCGTGGGGGGGCTTCCCGGGAACCGGGGCGACCCCTCCCAGCAGCAGCAGCTGCGGCAAGCACGGCTCCAGTCCCGAAGCAGATGACAAAGGCAGGCTGGGCAAGCTCCTACTTTGGTCTGGTTTGGTTCAGGCTGGGCAGGCAGGGTCCCCGGGGAGCGGGCACAGGTGCCCCCCTTTCCGCTTCTCCGGGCAGCGGTCGCGGGGCAGCCCCCCCTTCCCTCTCGGCTCCTCCGGACAGCGGGGCTGGCGTTCCAGGGGCTTCTGCTGCTGCAGCAGGGTCTGCTGCAGGTTCCCATGGCTTCTGGTGCTGCAGCAGGGTCTGCTGCAGGTTCCCATGGCTTCTGCTGCTGCAGCAGGGTCTGCTGCAGGTTCCCGTGGCTTCTGCTGCTGCAGCAGGGTCTGCTCCAGCTTCCCCAGGCTTCTGGTGCTGCAGCAGGGTCTGCTGCAGGTTCCCAAGGCTTCTGCTGCTGCAGCAGGGTCTGCTGCAGGTTCCCATGGCTTCTGCTGCTGCAGCAGGGTCTCCTGCAGGTTCCCATGGCTTCTGCTGCTGCAGCAGGGTCTGCTGAGGTTCCCAGGCTT